>NC_133649.1:44115756-44415756 GCF_009905375.1 Apium graveolens
TATGACTGGACTGCCTGATCAAAACGAATATTCCAGTCTCTAGAAGCTTGTTTAAGTCCATAAATAGACCTCTTAAGCTTACATACCAGATGTTCTTGGCCTTCCTTAATGAATCTTTTTGGTTGCTACATATAGATGGTTTCTTCAAGACTTCCATTAAGAAAAGCTGTCTTGACATCCATTTGCCAAATCTCATAATCGAGATGAGCTGCTATAGATAAAAGAATACGGATTGACTTAAGCATGACTACCGGTGAAAAGGTTTCCTCATAATCGATACCTTCTTTCTGAGTATACCCTTTCGCAACAAGTCTTGCTTTCCAGGCTTTCACCTTTTTATCTAATCCCCTCTTTTTCTTGTAGATCCACTTACATCCAATAGGTTTTATACCTTTGGGTGGTTCCACGAGCTCCCAGACCTGATTAGAATACATTGATTCTATCTCAGATTCCATCGCATTTTGCCAAAGATCTGCATCTTTGTCTTGTGCTGCCTCTTCGTATGTACGGGGATCATCATCATGTTCACCAGAGACCAAGTCTGAAGACTCACCAAAAACATGAATCTATCAGGCTGTTGAACAACCCTTCCACTACGATGAGGCACTGGTGTGGTATTAGTGAAAGGTTGTACATTATGTTGTGGTTGTTCTACTTGTACTACAGCTTAATGGGTATTATTTGTCCCTCCCACTAGTTCCTCTAAAACGACACTACTCATGGGTTTGTGATTCATTATATATTCCTCCTCTAAGAATCTTGCATTGGTGCTAACAATGACATCCCGATTCTTCGGACTATAAAATAAATATCCTTTCGTTCCCATGGGGTAGCCTATAAACAACCTTATTTCTGTACGAGATTCTAACTTAGTCGCGTTCTTGTTCAGCACATGTGCTGGACAACCCCATATTCGAATATGTCTTAGACTCGGTTTATCCCCGGTCCACAATTCTAAGGGGGTTTTAGGAACCGACTTAGAAGGTACTAAGTTCAGAAGATAAGCTGCTGTCTCTAAGGCATGTCCCCAAAACGACTTGGGTAAATCCGAATAACTCATCATCGATCTAACACTCTCTAAAAGAGTCTGGTTCCTTCTCTCTGTACACTGTTCTGCTGGGGTGTGCCTGGTGTAGCTAACTCGGATTCTATCCCATTTTCTGATAAATATTCCCTAAATTCTCCAAGCAAGTATTCACCACCACGATCTGATCGTAGTGACTTGATACTTTTATTAAGTCGCTTCTCCGTTTTAGCTTTGTACTCTTTGAACTTATCAAAGCACTCAGACTTACGGTGCAACAAATAAACGTACCCATATCTAGAATAATCATCAATGAAAGTGACGAAATATTCATAACCACCTCTTACTTGGATATTCATGGGTCCACATAAATCAGAGTGAACCAATTCTAACAGTTGTTTGGCTCTATTCCCTTTTGCCTTGAAAGGCCTATTAGTCATTTTACCTTCCAAACAGGATTCACAAACTGGAAATGGCTCCACTGCCAATGAGCTTAAAGGTCCGTCTACTACCAATCTTTGAATCCTCCTCAAGTTAATATGACCTAATCTCAAGTGCCAAAGATATGTTTGGTTCAAACTAGAAGGTTCCTTTCTTTTAGTAGAGTTAGAAGATGTGTTGTTCAATTCCCTAAATTGCAGTTGCAGTGCAGGTTGACTAGGATTAATTATATACAAATTGTCTTGCAATGTACCAGAACATATAATTCATTTATTCATCATAATAGAAACATTACGATCCAAACAAACATTATAACCATCCAAAGCAAGTTTAGAAACTGAAATTAAATTCCTTCTAAAAGAAGGTACATAAAGACAATTGTTCAAAACCAAAATCCTATCAGAACCAAAAGATAAATGCATAACTCCTACTGCAACTACTGCTACTTTCGTAGCATCTCCCATGAACACGTATATCTCACCATCTCTAAGCATTCTGGATAGTTGGAACCCCTGCATAGAATTACAAACATGATTAGTGGCTCCTGTATCTACACACCAAGTGCTCGTAGATATAGCCGCTATAAATGTTTCTGTAACTAGAGAAAGAGACATACCAGTATTGTTTGTCTTCTTAGGAAGAGGACAATCCTGTTTCCAGTGACCTGACTGTTTGCATATGAAGCACTTTCCCTTAGGCTTTTTCACACCACTCTGAACTCCCACTGCCTTCACAGCTTTCTGTGTCTGAGCCTTTTTCTTCTTCTTAATACCTTTCGGCTTAGAGGAAGAACCTTTCTCAGCCACATTCACTTGAACACTCTGCCGAAATAATCCTTCAGTTTCCTGAAGTTCTGTCAGCAGTTCCGCGAGACTATACTGCCTCTTGTTCATGTTGTAATTCAAGCGGAACTGCTCAAAACTCTTGGACAAGCTCATAAGGATAATGTCAATCTGGGTTTCCCCGTCAAGTTCAGCACCAAGGATCTCTATCTCATTCAGATGCGACATCATCTTGAGAACATGATCCCTTACAGGTGTGCCTTCAGCCATCTGAGTGTTCATTAAAGCTTTCATGGCTACTTGCCTAGCAGCCCTATTCTGATCTCCAAAAAGTTCCTTGAGATTAAAGAGCATATCTGAAGCAGTGGCCATAGACTGATGCTGATGCTGCAAAACACCCGACATTGCTGCCAGAATGTAACATCGCGACATCTCATCAGCCTTAATCCACCGTTTATAATACTCTTTCTCATCTTCAGGAGCATCAGCAGCAGGCTATTCAGGCTTGGGTTCATAAGTGCAAAACTTGTACTCCTCAACAGTCAACACAATGTCCAAATTTCGTTTCCATTCAATATAGTTAAGTCCGGTAAGTTTGTTATCCTTAAGTATGGTGAATAGTGGATTAAAGCCCATTTTATCCTGAGAATCATGCATAAAAACATCACATAAATAAGGGTGCATTAATTATTAAGATCTAAATTATTAAAATTTAATGCACTAACATCTAAACACCATAAGCTTCTGGTACGCCACGATGTGTGATATGTATACCACCTAATTTTGTTTAAATGTTACTTCGGTCCTATTACTAAACAATATGCCGCGTTGGGGTGGACTATATTATTTTTCATAGCTAAGTGTATACCATCATCAAAGCTTAAATTATTCGAAATCTATGGAACTTGGTACACCACGATGGGTGGCATGTATACCTTCCAATATTCGTAATTTTGCCTTGAATAAAATACTTCAATTCAATATTCATCAATGGTTTGATTTCCAGGTAGTGGAGGAGTCACATCGGTCTCGCTTAAAACCCACAGCCTTACAAGTTCGATGAACCCGTTTTTGACAAAATTGTACCAAATCAGAAATAAAGAAAATCTGTATTTATTCCTTTCAAAATTTATTAATTTAAGAAGTTTGTTCTAGTAATTTCTATAACATTCTAGACATCACAAATTACATGCCACGATGGGTGACGTATATATAATTTATATTCGTCTTTATGTTAAATTACCTACAACCAATAATGGAGACCATGGGATTTAATTTCATATTAATTCCCTCTCCCACTTAGAATTTTTTTTTATTAAAATTGAGGAATTTTAAAATTAAATGGGGCCCTATGTTGTTATAATTATGTCTAATCATGCATTCAAAATACACACATAATTTTAGCAACATATAACATTTAATTAAAGCAATAAATAAATTTTATGTCCATGTCGTCCTAATTAAGTTAAACATGCAATTTTAAAAGAATTACACACATAATTAACGACACACATAATCAATAAATTAAAGCAATAATTAAAATTTAATGGAAAAAATTAAAATAAATTTTCCACTATTATGGCCCTTGAAAAAAAATCCAGCTCTCAAAAAAAATCTGCCCCAAGCGCGCCCCGACGCCCCCAGCAGCCCCAGCAGCCCCAGCAGCCCCGGCAGCCCCAGCAGGCCCAGCTGCCGCAGCAGCCCCAGCAGTCCCAGCTGCCGCAGCAGCCCCAGCAGTCCCAGCTGCCGCAGCAGCCCCAGCAGCCCCTTGTAATCGCATAGCGGAACAAAAAACTACCGGAATTGATTTCCGATCGCACATAACTATTACAAAATACCCGGAACAATTAAAAAAAAATAGATCTAATACAAAACTAATTTTGTAAAATCTATTCTAACACGATCAACCCTCGTGTATATTACAACCACGATTAAACCACGTGGAAACCAAAACAAAAATTAATCACGATTAAACGACGTGGGATCCAAACACATAATTAAAATATACATGGCCATAATAGTGGATTAACAACCTGCATCAAAACCAATACAAGCAAAACACTATATACACGCATATATAATTACGACATGGACATTATATCATAAAACGTAGAACCCATTACCAGGCTCTGATACCAATTATTGGGAACCACGGACTTAGGGTGTTACTAAGTTTTACGATAAAGATTACGAAAAGAGGATTACCTTGTTAATGGTTGATTCCACGCTCTTCTATTGTATTCCCAAATTCCCTTGAGCGAAGTGTGGCCTCCGTCTTCTCAAGTTATCCTCTCTTCTTGCTCCTTGGTGGCTACAATATGTTTTCACACACTTCCAAGCAAGAAGAGAATAAGAATATATATAGGCTACAATAGGGACCATGAATAATTAGGTTGGGCCTTCTAATTACATCTTGAGCCTAGCCCAATGTAATTAAATATTAATTCAATCCACTAAAGAATTAATATTTGCACTACCTTTCCTAATACCGTAATTTAATTAATTCGGTTCCAATATTATTTGCTTATTAAATTCCCCATATTTAAAATATCATATGTCCATTAATTAAATAAATTACTGATAATTTATTTAATTAATATCTTTTATCCTTGATCATCCACTCAACCTTTATTTAATTATGCCAGAATAAATTCCACCTGCAGGGTTTCACATAATTAAATCTTTTTGAGCTTATAAGGGGACATCATTAACCCGAATATTATCAGGACATGGATTCCTTCAATAAATAATATCCACCATGTATATAATTCCATCACCCAAAATATAATGATATAATTCAAAAGAATTATTTCATATATAAATCAAAGCATGTAAATAATATACACGTGTCAATTACTATTTCCGGATTAAGAACCTAAATATTAATAATAACATAGAATCTTAGTTCTCCTTCTTAATCAGTATTAAGGGAACAATTCTAAATTTGATCATGTTCAATATACACAAAGTATACTAATATTATTTATTAGTCAATATAAACTAATCTAAATAATACTACAACCATACTAGTGGATTGTCCAACACCACCTGTGTTGTGAACCTTATTATATTATATAACCGTATTTAACAATCTAATATTCTGTATCCCATTTGATACTAGATTGTTCACAATATATAATATTAGACAACATGTAAACATTCAAATGATTCTCAAATAAACTGGCCAGAAATAAATGTACATACTTCAAATAAATATTTTCAGTATACACTAACAGGTCTCTGGTGCTCTTCCTTGACCCTCTGACACGTATAACATTTACTAACCCATTCCACAAATTTTCTTTTCATATATGGCCACCAATAATTTTCCTTTGAATCTCTGTACATCTTGGTACTCCCTGGGTGGATTGAATACCATGAATTGTGAGCTTCCTGGATGTTATTCCCTAACAATACAACAAGAATTACAGAGGGGGGGTTGAATGTAATTTTGGCTACTTTTTCAAGATTTTAAAACAGTTCTAACTCGATAAAATAAATATATAGGTGTTTGATTTGCAGAATGCAGAATGAAAGAGTTATATAAATCAAAACATAAAGTAATAAGAACACAAGCTTTTAAAATTTATGGTGGATTTGAAAGTATCCATCAGATATATATATATATATATATATATATATATATATATCGAATGAGAACCCTGTGAAGCTTGAAAAGCTCACATCTGCTTACAAGTAGAACAAACAAACTACAGAGAAATTCATAACAACTACAACTTTTTCTATCTCTCTTTAAAATATGTTTGCTTAGTTGAATGTTCTACTAGCTACACTTGGTTTATATATCATCAAGTTTACATGACAATAAGACAAGACAATAAAATAAAATATATCTAGTCTAACTGCTGCTTCACTACTCTATTCCAGCATCTTTGAATATCTTCACAATTGCATGAAAATGGTAATGCTTCTTTGTTCTCAAATCCCTGCTTAACAGGCTGCCACATTCCTTTTGCAAACACCCAACGCATGTGACTGTATTGTCACTGTCAACAGATATTTGAATTTGATCATCCGTCAGGTACATGTTTGTCATCCGTTGGGTAGCTTTGTTGATCATCCGTCGGGAAGCTTTGTTGGTCATCTGTCAGGTAGCTATTTTTCACTTGACTCCATTTCATTATGCCATTTTCATCCATCTTGTTTCTGAATACCAACTTGGTGTCAATTGGATTCTTTCCTTTAGGTTTGGGTACCAGCTTCTATACCTTGTTCCTTTCAAATTGGTTTAGCTCCTCCTGCATAGCAAAAATCCAATCAGGATCCAATAAAGCTTGTTCTACCTTCTTTGGTTCTTCCTTAGATAGGAAGTTGCTATATAAACATTCTTCTTGAGTTGCTCTCCTTGTTTGAACTCTAGAAGATGCATCACCAATGATGAGCTCAAAAGGATGATCTTTAGTCCATTTCCTTTGTTGAGGTAGATTAGCTCTAGATGAAGAGGCCTCATTGTTATCTTGATGTGTGACTGAGTTTTTCTAATATCTGGGATATATCGTGTAATTATTTTTGCTAATAAATAAATATTATGCATGTTCAGTATTTATTCTGTGAATTAATTGTTAAGTGATATATGTATTTGGATGTTTAAAAAATAATATCAATTGAGTATTTTAATTTTTATATGTCCAAAATAAAATATAGATAATTTTCATATCTTCCTATTTATTTTTATGTTGATTTATGATTTTATAGGAAATTTATGAATTTTATAAAATCTTTTTCCGAGTATTTATAAACTATTTTATATAATCGGGAACCAACCGACGTTACCCGTTTTTACGTTTTTATAACCCGAAACTCTTCCGAGAACTCCTTCCTAACCTAATTGCAACATTCCGAGCATTTTCCATGTTTCGACTTTTTCGATCCGGCGTACGGTTTGTCCTGTGCGGGTCCCGGTGCAATATTTTCGATACATTATTCGTTTCGGTAAATCAATAAAACTCATATTTGTGATAAACGGGATCTTTTTATTAAACTATTATAATTATCACCTCGTAATATGTATAACCAGGCGCTGTGACCAAGAACGCAGTACAAATTGTACTGATTTGGATAATTATCCCGAAAACCGGTACCGTTTGGATCTGTTTTTATAAATAAACGTACCATTTTGTATCTGAAATGATTCAACGGGATAATAATTTTCCGTAATTATAAATAGCCTTTACCGTATTTTATTTCGTACCGAAAATCATTTGCAAACAGTAATTATAGAATTTTCCAGAGAAAACCCCTAATTTCATATAAACTTTCAAGAATCAAACTACAATTTGGAGGTGTTAGTGAAATCTGCTCGGGAAGCTCTAGTAACCAAAACGGAGGTTTTTAAGTGTTTTATCAGATTATCCAAGTTTCAGAACTGTAGAATCAAAGGTTTAATTTCTATATTTTTATTTATTTTCGAATTATTTTGATTAAAAATATGAATTTTTGTACGGATGATTGTTTAAATGATTTGATGCTTGCATGTTGTAGAGCTTGTTCTCCTGATGATTTTCATATGTCATATGACTGATTTCGAGTTCAATAACATGTTCAAAATTGAGTTTAATTTTTGAATTTTAAAATTAGGGTTTATAACCCGTATGAATGTTCTTAATTGAAAATTAGGGCTTTTTGTTCCAGGGGTTATTAACTGTTGAAATATAGTGGGTTGTGTTCCTTATGAAATTTGCAATCGATTGGTATATAGCTCATTAACAGAGGATCCTTGAATCGAAGGGAGTTGTGTTTTGAAGTTTACGTCGGGTCGCCGGAAACCGGCGAACTTCTCGGCCAATTTTCGGCCAACACAGGGGTTATTGATGCGTTTTGATTACATGGTTAAATTCCTGGTGTTTAGAAGATGTAATTTGGAGGAGATGGTGGTGTGAGGATGCCGGGAACGTGTTCTCCGGCCATCCCCGTAATTTTCCGACGACTGAACTGCAAAATTGCAGTTTAGTCCCTGAACTTTTGGGGACGATGAAGTTTAGTCCCTGTAGTGTGCAAAGTTTGCAAAAATAGGATTCCTCTTTATAAATTATTTAAAAATCATATTTCCTATTTATTTTAATTATAAAAATTCATTTTTAATTTCTGAAAATTCCAAAAATTATTATTTTAATTCCAAAATTTATTTTTAATTCAAAAATAAATCTGCATTAATTTGTTAATTAATTTTAGTTAATAATTGTGGCGCCCTCCAAACCCGGGTCAGAAATTTGGGGTCCACACACACATACATCTTATTTATAACCTGCTTATAACAATAATAAAGATAATAATAATATTCAGTGACCCTACTTACCAACTACCACGGACCGCAACAAGTTAAAGCATGCGCACAAGCCAAACACACAGTTATATTACAAATCGTTCAAATCCCAACTATCCAAACTCAGAACTGAGTATTAAACCATATTACAAACTTTTACAAACTTAAATTACTCCAAAAGGTGCCTACTAGCTTAACTCGATCAACCTGAACCCCTAGCTCTCGCGCTGGACTGGGGATCCGCGTTACCAACAGGTTCCTTCTTCACTGGAAAAGAACATAATCAACATCGCACAAATGAGATAACTAGTGCAGCAAGTCACAATGACAAAACTGAGAATAATGATCATCAAGTGAAAAGGGTTATGATATCAAGTGAACAATGAATTATAATTTAGAATTGGATATTATATTTTCATTTTAAAAACCAAGGTTAGGGTGCTGATCAGTCACGCACTAACCCCGAGTAAAGCACACAACACTGCTCTAAGTACTGGATCCAAGGCACACATTGGCCTAACTTGACCATTTATATGGTCTGACCACGAATCTGGTCCACAATTTTATAAAAGCAATCCAATTCCAATATAATAACAGAATAAACAATGTAAAGCAATAAACAGAATCATAAACAACACTGGATGTTCGATAATGAAATGGTTTCAATCTTCATAAGGATCAATATGGCATTTTCAAAGCTTGTGTAATAACCCCAATTTTTGGAAAATTTTTGAAACCCTTATGAATAGTGTTTTGCTGAATGAGAAAACTTTTCATGCCATACTATGTAGGGGTTCTGTTATTGATCTTCTGGGATATTATTAGTACTCTATGTGGTATATAAGTGTATGTAAAGATCGTCGGAATCCAATTTCCGAACACTTGGATTTTTCCCGGAAATCCACTAGATACGGAAAGTATTGAGTATAAGGTAACAGGATAAAAAAAAAGGGATTTAAATTAAAGGATTATGATAAAGGATCATAAAAAGAAATATAATGTATTGAGAAAGGTTAAGGAAACCTAAGTAATAAGATCCCGGGTATGATCCCTCAAATGATAAACGAAAACGAAAGTTAAGCGAACCGTATAACAGATCAGCGGTCATTAGGCAAACGATTAGGAAGTTAATCAAGGGGATTAGTGGGGATGATGTCATCCAACCAATAGAAAGAGGACAAGGAGGGGAGGATGACATCATGAGGATGACACAAGCATGACATGGGAAGGAAGGAGGTGTGGTTGAATGAGAACCACACAAATTCAAGGGCAACAAGGTAATTGACTAAATCAAACACAAAAGCAAAGCAACCAAGCCAAGTAAAATCATTTTCATCAAAATCAAAAAGAACCAAGGCTTGTTCTTGAAGAAGCTCTCGGCTTTTTACTATTCAAAAGAGCAAGAAATTCAAAATCAAAGATCCAAGCTTCCTAAATTGGTGAGTTAATTCCCTAATTATCTTCATGCTTAGTTAGGGCTATATCATGAGTTTAAGCCATCAATTCCTTCTCCATCTTCTCCATTTAATCAAAGAAGAAGGCTATGAATAGTGTTTTCAAGTTTTTAACTTGAAGTTTTTCTTGTTTTCCTTGAAGATCCAAGCATTCCTAAGACTTCTCAAAGCTTCTTAAGGCTTCCTAGCTCCTCCCACCACTTCAAGGAAGGTATACCATCTCCAAACCCTATATTCCTATGTATTATAAGATGATTTTGATTAGTAGAATGATATTGTAGCTTGTTGTTGTGATTAGAGTTTGGGAATTGAAATGGTAGTGAAATGGAATGGTAAATGTTGTGGTTTTGATTAAAAGAACTTAAGTATGGTTAAAGTTAAGCTTAGGCATAAGTATGAATGTTAAAATTGAATTGGTTGAGTTTGTTATGATGTGATAAGGATGGATGTTGGTTGTATGTTGGATTTGAGGTTGAATTGGGAGGGTTTTGAATGGTTTAAAATATTGGGAATCGCGTAAACATAGCCGTCGTAACGTCTGATTTTCTTTGGACTGTTTTTGTGCATAGCATTAGGACCCGAGAACCCCCTGCTAGATTATGACCACTGCCATGTTTATATAGCTCATGTTACGAGCTTCGTTTTGATATATAGTTCGTTCGATTCCGATGCACGGTTTAGGAGAAACGACCGTTTCAAGTAACGGCGTTTCGTGAACGAAACTTTTCCCCTCACCTTATTTTGAAACATAGGTTAAAGACCAAAAAGGGTTAATCAATGCATGAAACATTTATGGTAAGTGTGCTAGGCAGTTAGTAAGACACTCGCGAAGGAATCGCCTTAAAACTCGTAAAGTTTAAATTATTAAAAATGGTGGAGCCGAGGGTACCCGGGTGACTTAAGCAAATCAGTAAGCGCAAAACAAGCGTTAGAGTCTAAGTTAGTTAAAGTATAGATTTACAAGTGACTTTGGTTTAATTCCAACTTACTTGTTGTTTATAGGTTACCAGACTCGTCCTGAGCCTTTTATCACCCCAAGTCGCTCAGGCAAGTTTTCTACCCGTATAACTGTTGTTGTGATGTATATGTGTATATGCATGATCTTGTGATAAATGCATATTTGTTATTAGCAAATTCTTGCGATATATTGTAGCATGTGATATGGTATATATGCATGCCTGTTTCATATTCTTGATTTATATATCTGTTGGTTCAAATGCTTATAGTTGCATAATACCTATGCTAGAGATAAGCGGTATTTGAGTTTACCCTTAGTATAGGGGATAAAAGGTGAACATATTTCTAAACCGGGAGGCGAGGCTCCCGAGTATAATATATATTTATGTATATATATTGATATAGTTTTTAAAACTATTAATCGAATAAGGTTTATTCGATAACTTTATTTTATTTAATGAATATTATTCGAATATTCATTCGAGGACTTATGACTCCTTTTATTTTATTATTTGAATAATATTTGAATATTCATTCGAGGGCTTATGACTCAGTTTATATTATTTAATGAATATTATTTGGAATATTCATTTGAGGATCTATGACTCCGATTATTTGCTGAGATATATTCTTTATTTTATTAAAGAATAATGTTTCGATAATCAAACTTATTTTCGATTATTCAAATAAAGATAGTACTTTCATATAAGTATATCTTTGGTTATTTAATACTCATTTCAAGTATAAGTTTTAATACTTCTACTTCAATTATTTTTATAAAGATTATTCTTTATGGGAATATTATTTAAATAATAATATTCAGATATTTTCTAATATAGCGGGACAGATTTATTTCATTAAATCAGTTTTAACTCCAAACACTCTTTAAACTGTTTTCGAGTCTTCAAAATGATTTTTAAAAGTTAGAGCGGATCCCAAAACTCATTTTTATATTTAAGATCTTCCTTTTAAGGGGATTTAAATATTCGCTCAAAACCTGAGGGATCCGGCTCTAGGGAGTATTTTATATTCACAACAAGGTTTCTGTTTTGATAAATGAATTGATTACTTGCCCAATGTTCGGGAAGTAAGTCCATCTAATTGAGTCGGCATAAGCGATAGGCCGGGGTACGGTCTATCAAAGTGTAAGTGGCTGGGTGGCAGTCCATCAACGCGTAAGAGGCCGGGTGGCGGTCCAGCACAAGGTCCTTATGTGGCCAGGGTGATGACCGGTGGGGGATTCATCCATCTACTAGTAGAAAAGGTTACTTATTGGTATCTTTGCCTGATCAGCAAGATATCTGGTTTATGCCAAAATTCTTTTCCTTTCCAAAATTCATTGGATATTGCAACTCTGTTCATACTTTACATGACAGAGGTTTTCAGGAAATGTATGAGAGATATATATATGGATATATATATATATCGGGACTTAATGAAGTATCTCGTAACTTCATTTCATTCAATAATATTTCAAAGATTGAATCTATTCAAGTCTTATCTTGTATTCTCATCTATGTGATAAACTTTTGAAACTAATTATAACTCGAACGGTGGTAGTTCAAGTGGTATTCGGAAAGATATAAGTATATTGGAGTATCTTGTAGCTTCATCTTTTAAACTTATATCTAGTAAATAATTATCTTATGCATGACAAAGATTTTCAGAAAAACGTTGAGACAAGGTTAGATATATGAGATCACCTTGCAACGGTAGTTTTATACAGTTATACACTGGAACTCTGTGTGTATTATGCATGGAAGAGGACTTCCAATATTTTGAAAAGTATATATGTATATATATATACTGAATATTTTGCGACTTCATCGCATTAAGATATCAACTTGGTTCATTTCTTTTGACCAAGACTTTCATGAGTACTATGAGAAGGCTCATATATTGTTAATCATTATACATATTATTTTGGTGGGCTTGCTGCTCACCCTTGCTTTCTTCTTTCATCATACAACATTAGATAGATAAGATGAACCGGACCAAGCTCCCGATTCGCAAGAGGTTAGGAGACGTTCTGCAGTTTTCTAGAAGCACTGATGCCGCCGTAGCTGAGGTAGGAACTACCAATAGGCTAGGCTTTCAACTTCTGATGTACCAGATTTATGTATATTTATGAATTGTAATAATGGCAAAGAAATGTAAATTTAGTCAGAAAACCTTTTAAGGTGTATTGGCAGATAATTGTGGAATATAAGGACTTGTGATTATTTTTTTGGATGTTCATCTCTGAGACTATAACGTGTGGTGTGTGTGTTTATTGTGGGGTCACAGTGCAGAGTAGTTGAGTAATTATTAAGATTGGATGTTATTAAGGGAAATGGAACTCGTGACGACCCGGATCCCCAACCCCGGATCTGGGGGTGTTACAGAAATGGTATCAGAGCTAAGCGTTATAAACCTCAGAGATGATGTCACGTTAAGATAATAAGTTCACTAAGATAATAAGAACTCTTGCCAAGTTCATAGTCGGGCTACCTAACGTAGCACTGACAGATAAAACCCTTACGGGAACCCTTATAAGTATCGTGATAGTAACATAGTTCGTTCTCGTATAGGGCAGCGGAGCACCGAACCTTGAGGTTCAGGAGCATCAACATGAGGATGTTTTATTACAAGTTGGAGATCAAATTGTGAATCCGATGGAGTACCCTAATGAGGGACCGGATGAGGTTCAGATAGAGAATGTTGTGGTTGAGGATGTTATTCCGGAAAGGATTGTGGCTGAAGAGGATCTCATGGAGGATCCTGATGAGAATGAAGAGAGGACCGCTGAGGAACTGATGACCGTAGTCAGGGCGACTACCAGAGCAAGAATGGCCGCAAGGGTGGCACTAGAGGATGAAGAGTTACCAAGGGCACAAAGGTTAATGAGGGCAGAAGGAGTGGGGCCTTTCACGACACCAATTATACCAGTATCAGACCCTCTTCCAGAGGCTCCTGTAGACACCCATGAGGTTCCACCAATTCCTGTTCCCTCCCCTGTACAGAGCCCAGCACATACTGAGGAAATGCCACCTTTATCCCCTGAACCATTGTCACCTGATACCGTGCTTGGTTATCCATTTGGATCTCCTGGGTCTGCACCACCTGCACCCCATGGACTGCTAGATGCTACCACTCAGGCTTCTCTTATCGCCAATTATTATATGACTTTGGGTGGCCTGTCTGAGGCCCGTAATGTTAGGAGTGATCTGTTGGATCGACTTACTGCACCAAGGATTGAGGGCGGGATACTTTCGGCAGGATTAGCGTATAGCATGGAAAGGATTGAGGCTACCACCCGTGTTACAGCTAGAGGCCATCTTGAGGGTCAGGTTGATCCGGCTCTACTTGCGACTATCTTAGACCTCATCACCTCTGTGATGGAGCAGGTTAGGGATGTCGTGCGTGCTCGCATCTCTTAATCCATGGTAGTGTGTAGAGCCAGAGCAATCAAATAAGGGTTTCATGTAGCACCGCTTTTGGAGGATTAGCCTAAGTTATGAATGATTAGTTTTAATGATGAGATGACTATCTACGGTAGTACTTTTGGAATAGGAGCGATAAGTTCAAATGATGTAATCCTCTTTAATATGTTCAGTTGTTGTACCCTCAAACAAATGGTTATGTATATATTCGTTAATTTCAGTTCAGGTCAGTTTGTTTGTGATAAATCACATTGTTAATTGCTCTATTAACACTTAAGAGAGTGTCATGAAGTTTATCGAATTTAAGAATTCATAATTTGCAATCGTGCAAGGACTAAACGAGGGGAAGACTTAAGCAAAGTAAGTAAGACAAATATCCGGAGATTCTCAAAATTTTCCAAGTAATATGCCCCCACAAGGAAAAAGATTAAGCGCAAACCTGGAACGTGATAATCAGGGAGGTTGAAATTAAGATATAAAGAACCCGGAATATAATAAAGTGGAAAATGAAGATTTTAAATTAAAAGATGACTCCAATTATGGGGAGTAGGAAGAAATATTTAGACTAAGAAAGCAAAAGTCGAGCGAGATAAGGAGACCCGAGACGGTACTCCTATACGGAAATTCATGAACCTGTCTAAACAGAACTTATATTTTATTCCCAACCACCACCTTGAGGAAACAATGTGGTGTGAAATTCTTTCATGACCTTTAAATCGCTAAGCTCTCAGAGTTCCAAGGAACAGGCTGACCCAGCCGAGGCAAGAGCCTGGCTAAAGGAAATATAGGAATCATTTAAGATTCTAAATGATTGACGAATCTCAAAAGGACTGTTTTTGTCACTTACCCTCCTAAGAGAGAGACCACCCGCTGGTGAAAGACCAAGGAAGGCACGGAGCAAGAGATTATAATAAACTGATTTAAGTCCAGTCAATTGTTTTCGGGAAAGTAATTCCCAAAGATAAGGAGATAGTGTAAAAGCTTTAGAGTCAGAACAAAGGCAGACGAGTATGATAAATTATGAATCTAAGTTGTAAAAGTTGTCAAGATTCGTTCCGAGGACACGAATCCAGAATGACGGGATGTTTGAAATCAATGCTTATGTTGTGTTAGTTCATGAAATAATGATAAGAGAAAGGAATATAAAGGCAATAGAGTTTGAGGAATGATAAGGAAGTTGGGTATGAGGAAACCCTAAAGACTCGTAGTAATAGAAATAGAAAAGTATGTAATCGTCAGGATGAGGATGATTCACCATGAGTTAAAATTGATGGTTGAGGGCATAAGAGATACATATATATTATCCCCTGTAAGTTGGGAGGATTCGAAGAAACCTTGAGATAGTTTGAAGGATAAATAATGAGACGCGGATAGACTGAGGAGACAAGAAAGTAAGAAATTAAGAAAATTGGATGAAGGAAGTGACCTTCAAGAATGTGAAGTGTAAGACCGGTCGCTTGATACCCAGGAAGGGAGACGTCAGGTATGAAAGACATCCCAACATTGAGATGACTGTTGAGATAAACAACAAAAGTAAATAAGGATTTATTAAGAAGAAGTTCACGTTGAACATGACCAATATCTTCCAGATCATCCATGTGATCATTACCAAATCAGGAAAGAAAAGCGGATAACCATTTTTATCTTTTGGAGGCCATGTGGATTGACCTTAACTTGAATAAGGATGCTATTGTGAAATTCGGTATAGACTATCGAGGTGGAAATGATTGAATAAGATACCCTTATCAGGGATATATGACTTTATTTATCCATGGAAGGATGCTTGTACCTTTTTAAAGGTGGAATTAAGGGTAGAACATCGGTAACTTAAAACGAATCCTAGGGGAATGCATAAAGGTTGGCATTTCACCCTTAATAGGGATAGTATGAGTTTTGACAGTATAAATTGGAAAGGATTAAGGTAATAATAACCTTTAAGGATCAGTGGAGAAATTTTTCAGAAGTATATAGACAATAGTTCTAGTATTAGTAAATGGTATTTTGATATGCCCTGTATATAGGGAATACAGGAGGAACGATTGAAGGATAACCTTAGAGGTTTTACAAGGAGAAAGGAAATATTCGAAATTCTCAAGAATAAAAATGTTGATAAAGGAAATATGACATAATTATAATGATGCCAAGTGGGGCACGTGTTAAACCACGAGAAAGTATGGATCGAACCAGTAAAGGTCGAAATTATTCAGGGCAATTAGGACTTAAGATAAAAGATGTTCTAAGTATGATTGAGAGTCAGTCGTGACAGTGATTAACCTCTAAAGACTGAGGCAATAACTTATGGAAAAATGGTGATATTTTTTTTTTTACTCATCAGATTTTAAGGAATACATCTTCACAAAAGCAGTGATTGAAATAAGGTAGAAAATTTATTTGGAGGTGGTTAAAATGACATTGACTATAAGGAAATTTTAATATCAGGAAAGGCCAAAGAGGTGGCCGACACTTTAAAGGTAAGAGGATAATTATAGGCACTTGTGCCAGAGGAATACAGTGATGATGGTTAAAACTGTGAAGGTTGTATTATGGTTTGGAAGATTGACATTCCTTCTGATGACTGTGCAATACCCAACCATAATAGTAGCTGGTAAAAGTTTAATTCGTGTAATCGCCATGAACGGGCTATCTATCTTAGGAGGTCCTATCTTGGGATAAGCCAGGACCATGTTTCCAAAAGGACTAGACGAACCTTTGAGTTAAGTCTTCTATTTAAGGCATATGATTAAGAATGGTATTAACCTGCTATCGTTGCTTTGATTGAAACTCTTCTGCAATTTTATCTGCTTCATGTCATGAAAGTACGTCAGAGTTTGGAGTGTTCTTCATGAATTGTGATTGGTGGTTATGTTAACTCTTTAGGAGAATTAGATATGATATGAATGGATCCCGTATGGTTAGCTATTAAAACTTCATGGAAAGCGAATGACTACAGTAGGTCAACGGTGGGCCATAGTAATGCAGCAATGATTCTGCGAGTAATGAGCTGATTACAACCATGAGAGTTGTATTGGAATGGATGTTGAGATTGAGTACCACTAAACGGGTCGTGGTAGTGTATAAGTTATCATTGATAGACTAATTAAGTAGAGTATCTACCTATTGAATATTTATTCCCTCTTATGAAAAGAGAGTCGTATTACTATATGAGGAAGGTTGCGGTGCAAGCATAGAACTCTAGTAACGGTGATGTCTAAAATGAGATCCCAGGTTCGATTTTCGAAATCGAGGGAGTTTCAAAGGTGATTGTGTATAAGCTCGAGGAAGAGCATGGGTCCATAGAATGATGGACGGAATAGAAATATTTAGGCATGGGAAATACGATACTATAATACTTGATGCTGATATAAATACGTATATGTTTTGTTCTCCTATGACAAACCTCTATAGTTCAGAGGTAGGTTCCAAGCCAGATATTTTGTGGCAGTATATTTTTTTTATATATACAATTCTCTTCAGTTCGTTCTTTTCTCTTCTTTTCATTTCATGTAAGTTAAGAAGAACAACCCTTCCAGAAGGGGAAGTATTGCCGAATGACTGTCTATCTGTGTGATAGAAGCCTAGTAGGATACCAACTATTGTTTAATTGCTTGTCAAGTACTAAAGGCTGGCCACCTTCTGTACTAACTATGCGAGATAACAAGTGTTCATGATCATAGTGATCTCTCAATAAATTCTTTTACTTCTATATGAAGGATTAAGCTTTCGAAAATAGAAACAGCTGAAAAAGGAGTAGTAAAGTTATGGTGGTATTCAGAATGGGAACACATTCGTAATACTAAGGTTGACGTGGTTATTAAAAAGTTATAGAACGCTAGCGAGCAAAAGTATAACTAGTATAATATTAAGGAACGGAAGGTAGTAGCGACTACGAACTGGGAAAAAGGATGGGTGGTGAGAAGCAAAAGCTATAATGATTAGAAGCTATGATGAGAGTCTGTGTAATAGACTTGAAAGAATTTGGAATGATCACTTAACGCGGATTAAGTTATCTTACGACAATAGATCATATGTCAGTATTGAGGTATCGCCTTATGAGATCCTTGAGGGAAGACAATGTCGATCTCCCTTATATTAGGATGAAGTTGTAGAGCGCAAGATGCTCGGACCCGCAGTAGTCCAAAGGACCAAGGATATGATAGATCTAATCAGAGGACGGCTGGTAGTAGCCCAAGATGGACATGATAAGTATGTTGATTTGACACGAAAGGATAAAGAGTATGAAATAGGGGACCTAGTAATGTTATAGGTATCCCTTGGAAAGGATTGATGAGGTTCGGAAAGAAAGGAAAGCTAAGTCTACAATTTGTTGGACCCTTGGATATATTAAGACGTTTGGGAAGTTAGCATATGAGCTAGCCCTAACCCCGAACATGTAGCAAGTTCATAGCATGTTCCACGTATCAATGTTAAGGAAGTATAATTTGGATGCCAGATAAATAGGGGCATATGAGCATATAGACACGCAACCCGACGTAACCTATATGGAGCAACCAAGAAGGGTTATAGAGTGAAAAGGAACAAGTGCTTAGGAGAAGGGTTATCAAACTAGGCGGAGTTTGGTGGTAGAACCACAATGTGGGAAAATTGACTTGAGAGTTAGAAAGTGCAATACTAAGAAGGTATCCCTATTCATTTCTATCTGATTCCGGGACGGAATCCTTTTAAGGAGGGGAGACTGTAATAACCCCAATTTTTGGAAAATTTTTGAAACCCTTATGAATAGTGTTTTGCTGAATGAGAAAACTTTTCATGCCATACTATGTAGGGGTTCTGTTATTGATCTTCTGGGATATTATTAGTACTCTATGTGGTATATAAGTGTATGCAAAGATCGTCGGAATCCAATTTCCGAACACTTGGATTTTTCCCGGAAATCCACTAGATACGGAAAGGATTGAGTATAAGGTAACAGGATAAAAAAAAGGGATTTAAATTAAAGGATTATGATAGAGGATCATAAAAAGAAATATAATGTATTGAGAAAGGTTAAGGGAACCTAAGTAATAAGATCCCGGGTATGATCCCTCAAACGATAAACGAAAACGAAAGTTAAGCGAACCGTATAACAGATCAGCGGTCATTAGGCAAACGATTAGGAAGTTAATCAAGGGGATTAGTGGGGATGATGTCATCCAACCAATAGAAAGAGGACAAGGAGGGGAGGATGACATCATGAGGATGACACAAGCATGACATGGGAAGGAAGGAGGTGTGGTTGAATGAGAACCACACAAATTCAAGGACAACAAGGTAATTGACTAAATCAAACACAAAAACAAAGCAATCAAGCCAAGTAAAATCATTTTCATCAAAATCAAAAAGAACCAAGGCTTGTTCTTGAAGAAGCTCTCGGCTTTTTACTATTCAAAAGAGCAAGAAATTCAAAATCAAAGATCCAAGCTTCCTAAATTGGTGAGTTAATTCCCTAATCATCTTCATGCTTAGTTAGGGCTATATCATGAGTTTAAGCCATCAATTCCTTCTCCATCTTCACCATTTAATCAAAGAAGAAGGCTATGAATAGTGTTTTCAAGTTTTTAACTTGAAGTTTTTCTTGTTTTCCTTGAAGATCCAAGCATTCCTAAGACTTCTCAAAGCTTCTTAAGGCTTCCTAGCTCCTCCCACCACTTCAAGGAAGGTATACCATCTCCAAACCCTAGATTCCTATGTATTATAAGATGATTTTGATTAGTAGAATGATATTGTAGCTTGTTGTTATGATTAGAGTTTGGGAATTGAAATGGTAGTGCAATGGAATGGTAAATGTTGTGGTTTTGATTAAAAGAACTTAAGTATGGTTAAAGTTAAGCTTAGGCATAAGTATGAATGTTAAAATTGAATTGGTTGAGGTTGTTATGATGTGATAAGGATGGATGTTGGTTGTATGTTGGATTTGAGGTTGAATTGGGAGGGTTTTGAATGGTTTAAAATATTGGGAATCGCGTAAACATAGCCGTCGTAACGTCCGATTTTCTTTGGACTGTTTTTGTGCATAGCATTAGGACCCGAGAAACCCCTGCTAGATTATGACCACTGCCATGTTTAGATAGCTCATGTTACGAGCTTCGTTTTGATATATAGTTCGTTCGATTCCGATGCACGGTTTAGGAGAAACGACCGTTTCAAGTAACGGCGTTTCGCGAACGAAACTTTTCCCCTCGCCTTACTTTGAAACATAGGTTAAAGACCAAAAAGGGTTAACTAATGCATGAAACATTTATGGTAAGTGTGCTAGGCAGTTAGTAAGACACTCGCGAAGGAATCGCCTTAAAACTCGTAAAGTTTAAATTATTAAAAATGGTGGAGCCGAGGGTACCCGGGTGACTTAAGCAAATCAGTAAGCGCAAAACAAGCGTTAGAGTCTAAGTTAGTTAAAGTATAGATTTATAAGTGACTTTGGTTTAATTCCAACTTACTTGTTATTTATAGGTTACCAGACTCGTCCCGAGCCTTTTATCACCCCAAGTCGCTCAGGCAAGTTTTCTACCCGTATAACTGTTGTTGTGATGTATATGTGTATATGCATGATCTTGTGATAAATGCATATTTGTTATTAGCAAATTCTTGCGATATATTGTAGCATGTGATATGGTATATATGCATGCCTGTTTCATATTCTTGATTTATATATCTGTTGGTTCAAATGCTTATAGTTGCATAATACCTATGCTAGAGATAAGCGGTATTTGAGTTTACCCTTAGTATAGGGGATAAAAGGTGAACATATTTCTAAACCGGGAGGCGAGGCTCCCGAGTATAATATATATTTATGTATATATATTGATATAGTTTTTAAAACTATTAATCGAATAAGGTTTATTCGATAACTTTATTTTATTTAATAAATATTATTCGAATATTCATTCGAGGACTTATGACTCCTTTTATTTTATTATTTGAATAATATTTGAATATTCATTCGAGGGCTTATGACTCAGTTTATATTATTTAATGAATATTATTTGGAATATTCATTTGAGGATCTATGACTCCGATTATTTGCTGAGATATATTCTTTATTTTATTAAAGAATAATGTTTCGATAATCAAACTTATTTTCGATTATTCAAATAAAGATAGTACTTTCATATAAGTATATCTTTGGTTATTTAATACTCATTTCAAGTATAAGTTTTAATACTTCTACTTCAATTATTTTTATAAAGATTATTCTTTATGGGAATATTATTTAAATAATAATATTCAGATATTTTCTAATATATCGGGACAGATTTATTTCATTAAATCAGTTTTAACTCCAAACACTCTTTAAACTGTTTTCGAGTCTTCAAAATGATTTTTAAAAGTTAGAGCGGATCCCAAAACTCATTTTTATATTTAAGATCTTCCTTTTAAGGGGATTTAAATATTCGCTCAAAACCTGAGGGATCCGGCTCTAGGGAGTATTTTATATTCGCAACAAGGTTGCAGTTTTGATAAATGAATTGATTACTTGCCCAATGTTCGGGAAGTAAGCCCATCTAATTGAGTCGGCATAAGCGACAGGCCGGGGTACGGTCTATCAAAGTGTAAGTGGCTGGGTGGCAGTCCATCAACGCGTAAGAGGCCGGGTGGCGGTCCAGCACAAGGTCCTTATGTGGCCAGGGTGATGACCGGTGGGGGATTCATCCATCTACTAGTAGAAAAGGTTACTTATTGGTATCTTTGCCTGATCAGCAAGATATCTGGTTTATGCCAAAATTCTTTTCCTTTCCAAAATTCATTGGATATTGCAACTCTGTTCATACTTTACATGACAGAGGTTTTCAGGAAATGTATGAGAGATATATATATGGATATATATATATCGGGACTTAATGAAGTATCTCGTAACTTCATTTCATTCAATAATATTTCAAAGATTGAATCTATTCAAGTCTTATCTTGTATTCTCATCTATGTGATGAACTTTTGAAACTAATTATAACTCGAACGGTGGTAGTTCAAGTGGTATTCGGAAAGATATAAGTATATTGGAGTATCTTGTAACTTTATCTTTTAAACTTATATCTAGTAAATAATTATCTTATGCATGACAAAGATTTTCAGAAAAATGTTGAGACAAGGTTAGATATATGAGATCACCTTGCAACGGTATTTTTATACAGTTATACACTGGAACTCTGTGTGTATTATGCATGGAAGAGGACTTCCAATATTTTGAAAAGTATATATGTATATATATATACTGAATATTTTGCGACTTCATCGCATTAAGATATCAACTTGGTTCATTTCTTTTGACCAAGACTTTCATGAGTACTATGAGAAGGCTCGTATATTGTTAATCATTATACATATTATTTTGGTGGGCTTGCTGCTCACCCTTGCTTTCTTCTTTCATCACACAACATCAGATAGATAAGATGAACCGGACCAAGCTCCGGTTCGCAAGAGGTTAGGAGACGTTCCGCAGTTTTCTAGAAGCACTGATGCCGCCGTAGCTGAGGTAGGAACTACCAATAGGCTAGGCTTTCAACTTCTGATGTACCAGATTTATGTATATTTATGAATTATAATAATGGCAAAGAAATGTAAATTTAGTCAGAAAACCTTTTAAGGTGTATTGGCAGATAATTGTGGAATATAAGGACTTGTGATTATTATTTTGGATGTTCATCTCTGAGACTATAACGTGTGGTGTGTGTGTTTATTGTGGGGTCACAGTGCAGAGTAGTTGAGTAATTATTAAGATTGGATGTTATTAAGGAAAATGGAACTCGTGACGACCCGGATCCCCGACCCCGGATCTGGGGGTGTTACAACTTGGCTGTTAGGTAATAAAAGAATTGGATAACAAAGGAACCAATGTTTCAAGGTTTCAAGGATTTGGTCTTTCAAAGCATAAGATACAATGGTTTGAATATGTAAGTAATCTGGTTCAGTGTTTGGTATTTAGTTTGTATGTATTTGTGGAGTAATATCATATTTTTGAGGTTCGTATTTGGGTATACAACAATCAATGGTTTAGAAAGAATTAGGTTTACGGCTCAAGATCAATATCTGGAATCAGGGTTTAGGGCTCAGTGCTTTAGAGCACTTGCAATATATAACAGGATTATCAATCAACTACAATATATCTCGAGAAAGTTCAGAACACTTTCCTGGTACTAGCTTGCTATACTGCACTAACTTCCAACCACAACCGTCTATTCCTCGACTATCTGTTTCTCTTCCCTATGCCTTGCCTCTTCTGCTCACATATCATAAGCATCTATCAATACTCTGCTTATACGATTCTATTCGACATACACTTCTATCTACCCCTCGTTTCACCCAAATCCGATTAACGGATTGAAAGTTATGCTATAAACAAGTAAACACTGAACATATAGACCGACAGTTAATCAACAAGTCACACATATAGCATATAACACACCAAACAATCAATGATATATCATTTATAAAGGAGTCTCGGGTCATAAACAGGCTTTCGGGTATTTAAAATGATTTTTGAAACATTTTTCGGAATTAAAACGGGTCGTTGGATCAATTTCAGAGTAATAAACAGGGTTCGGTTGGCCAAATCTGGCTTTAAAATAATTTTATAATAATTATCGAGCCCTGAAAACAATTTAAAATAATATTTTAAAGCTCGAAACTATTTTTCGGAATTTTTAAATCATTTTTTTTAAATAATTAAATCTAATTAAATAATTAATTAAAATCAATTAATAATTAATTAAATCAATTAATCAATAAATATTCGAATTAATTGACCAATTAATCAATTAAATATTAACTGAAATTAATTAACTAATTAATTCAGATTTATTTTTTAATTAAAAACAATTTTTAGAATTAAAATAATAATTTTTGGAATTTTTTGGAAATTAAAAACAATTTTTAAAATAATTTTTATAAAAGAAATCCTATTTTTGAAAATTAATAAAACAGAAATACTATTTTTACAAGTTTTGTAAACAAAAATCTTATTTTTAAAACTTATAAAAATACAGGGACTAAACTGTAAGGTTGATCAAACTACAGGGGTCAAACTGTAGTTTGACCACCTTCTTCACCATGTCGCCGGCGTCGCCATTGCCGGCGACACCGAGCTCGCAGGAAACGTGACAGAGGCCTCGAGTGGCCGTGAAACACTCCAGAATTCAAGAATAAACCATATGCAATTCAATTTTGTAAACATAATCTGCAAACACATCCGAAATTGATCGAAACGATCGAAACAAAAACTCCCCACCGGCGAGTTTATATAAAAACCGGTGAAATTTCAAACGACAACTCCTTTCGATCCAGGAATCGTCTGATAACGTGCTATATATCAATAGATTGCAAATTTCAAGGGGAACAAAACCCACCCCTTTAGAACATCTGGTAATCCCTAAATAAGAAACCCCAATTTTAATAAAGAACATTCAAACGAATATAAAGCCTAATTATAAAATTCGAGAATCAAACCCTAATTTGAACATGTTATTGAACTCCAAATCGATCATATGACATACCAAAATGATCAGGAAGAAAAGATCTACAACATGCAAGCATTAAATCATCCAAACAATAACTCGGACAAAAATTCACACTTTTAATTCTTAATAATTCGAATATAAAACAGTTTATAGGAAAATAACCTTTGATTGTGGGTTGAGATTGATGGCTGAATCAGATAGGAAATTTTTCAGGCTTCGATTCGAGTATATGCACGCCTTAATCCGATATCGGTAACGCCTCCGAATTTGTGTTTGATTACGAAGAACCGTGTATAATTATAGTATTTTCTCTGTAAAAACTCTGTAAATACTGTTTGCAAATGATTTCTGGTATGAAATAAAATACGGTAATGGCTATTTATAATTATGGAAAATTAGTATCCCGTTGGATCATTCCAGATATAAAATGGTACATTTATTTGTAAAAATTGATCCAAACAGTACCGATTTTTGGGATAAATATCCAAATCAGTACAATTTGTACTGCGGTCTTGGTCTCAGCGCCTGGTTACACGTATTACGAGGTGATAATTGTGATAGTTTAATAAAAAGTTCCCGTTTATCAAAAATACGAGTTTTTTTGATTTACCGAAACGAATAATGTATCGAAAATATTGCGCCGGGACCCGCGCAGGACAAACCGTATGCCGGATCGAAAAAGTCGAAACATGGAAAATACTCGGAATATTGCAATTAGATTAGAAAGGAGTTCTCGGAAGAGTTTCGGGTTATAAAAACATAAAAACGAATGACGTCGGTTGGTTCCCGAATGTATAAAATAGTTTTTAAATACTCGGAAAAAGATTTTATAAAATCCATATATTTCTTATAAAATCATAAATCAACATAAAAATAATCAGGAAGATATGACAATTATCTATATTTTATTTTCGACATATAAAAATTAAAATACTCATTTAATATTATTTTCAAACATCCAAACACATTCAACACTTAACAAATAATTCACAGAAAAAGATACTGAACACATATATAACAGTTATTTATTAACAGAATAATTACACGATATATCTCGGATATTACATCCTTCCCCCTTAAAAGGATTCTGTCCTCAGAATATCCTAAGAAAACAAATGAGGGTACTTTTCCTTCATATCACTTTCTAACTCCCAGGTTGACTCTTCAACCTTTGGGTTTCTCCACAATACTCTTACTAACTTTACCACTTTATTTCTAAATACTTTCTCTCTTTCCTCTAGAATCTTTATCGGACTCTCTACATATGACAAATCTGCCTGAAGCTCTATTGGCTCATATTCTGTTACATGCCTGGAGTCTAGATTATACTTCTTAAGCATTGATACGTGAAAAACATTGTGAATGTGTTTCATGTGCGGAGGTAACGCTAACTCGTAAGCTGCTTTGCCAACGCGCTTTAGAATCTCAAAAGGTCCGACATATCTTGGGCTCAGCTTTCCTTTCTTTCCAAATCTCATCAATCTCTTCCACGGTGATACTTTCAGTAATACCAAGCTTCCTTCTTCGAATTCCATATCTTTCCTTGATTGATCTGCATACTTTCTTTGACGGTCTTGTGCTGCTATCAATCTCTTCTGGATAACTTCAACAACTTCCTTTGTTTGTTGTACTAATTCAGGTCCAAGTATTTTGCGTTCTCCTACTTCGTCCCAATATACTGGAGATCTACATTTGCGTCCATAAAGGGCTTCGTAGGGTGGCAATCCCAACACTAGCGTGATAACTGTTATTGTAAGCAAATTCTACCACAGGTAAATGCTCGTCCCAACTTCCTTTGAAATCAATAGCACAGACACGTAACATGTCTTCAATTGTCTAGATCGTTCTTTCACTCTGGCCGTCGATTTGTGGATGGTATGTTGTACTCATATTCAGTCTCGTTCCCAAACATTCTTGAAAACTTTTCCAAAATCTTGAATTAAATCTTGGATCTCGATCAGATACAATAGACATAGGAACTCCATGATGAACTACAATTTCCTTCCAGTACATATGGACCATCTTGTCGAGTGAAAATCTTCCATTTATAGGAAGAAAATGAGCTGACTTGGTAAGTCTATCCACTATAACCCAGATGGCATCATGATTAGCCCTTGTCCTAGGTAATCCAACTATGAAATCCATGGCAATATGTTCCCACTTCCATTCTGGAATCTCCAATGGCTGTAGCAATCCACTTGGTCTCTGATGCTCTGCTTTAACTCTCTGACATGTATAACATCTGCTAACCCATTCCGCAATTTCCCTCTTCATATCTGGCCACCAATAATTTTCCTTTAAATCTCTGTAAATTTTGGTACTCCCTGGATGGATTGAATACCTCGAGTTATGAGCTTCCTGTAAAATTTCATTCTTCAACTCCGTTACTGGTGGAATCCAAATTCTAGAAGAAAACCTAAGAATACCTTGATCGTCCTTTTGCGTGCACAATTCTTCACCTACCAAACGATTTATGTCCTGATCCATCACTTCTTCTTGGCACTTCTTTATCTTTTCTAACAACATGATAGTCCTATTTTATATTGCAAGTGCTCTAAAGCACTGAACCCTAAACCTTGATTCCAGTTGTTGATCTTTGAGCCGTAAACCTTATTCTTTCTGAACCATTGATTGTTGTATACCCGAATACGAATCACAGATATACGATACTACTCCACAAATACATACAAACTAAATGCCAAACACTGACTCAAATTGCTTACATACTCAAACCATTGTACCTTATGCTTTGAAAGACCAAATCCTTGCAACCTTGAAACTTTGATTCCTTTGTTATCCAATTCTTTCATTACCTAACAGCCATTCTTTGAAATTGACATATTGATCATTTGTGAAGATTGAAACCATTTCATTATTGAATATCCAATGTTGCTTATGATTTTGTTTATTGCTTTACATTGTTTATTCTGTTATTATGTTAGAATTAGATTGTTTTATAAAATTGTGGACCAGATTCGTGGTCAGATCAGATTGGTGGTCAAGTTAGGCCAATGTGTGCCTTGGATCCAGTAATTAGAGCAGAGTTGTGTGCCTTACTCGGGGTTAGTGCGTGACTGATCAGCAGCCTAACCTTGGTTTTTAGAATAAAAATATAATATCCAATTCTAAATCATTAATCATTGTTCACTTGATACCTTAATCCTTTTCACTTGATGAACATTATTCTCAGTCTTGTCATTGTGCCTTGCTGAGCTAGTTAGCTCATTTGTGTGATGTTGTTTATGTTCTTTTCATATTAAGAAGGAACCAGTTGGTAGCGAGGATCCCCAATCCAGTGCGAGAGCTAGGTGTCCAGGTTGATCGAGTTAAGCTAGCCGACAGCTTTTGAGATAGTTTAAGTTTGTAAAAGTTTGTAATAATGTTTAATGTTCAGTTCTAAGTTTGAATAGTTGGGATTTGGACGTTTGTAACATAAGTGTGTGTGTGTGGCTTGTGGACATACTTTAACCTGTTGCAGTCCGTGGTAGTTGGTAAGTAGGGTCACTGTATATTATTATTATCTTTATTATTATTATAAGCAGGTTATAAATAAGGTGTGTGTATGTGTGGACCCCAAACTTCTGACCCGGGTTTGGAGGGCGCCACAGTTTTGATTGTGAGAAACTCCCCCTGAGTTTGTGAATCTTTGATTTGAGAAAGGGGAACATTCTGTAGGTGATCTATTCTGACTTTCAGCTTCTCTTAATGTTCCGACGGATGATGCACTTTGTGTCCCGATGGATGAAGCTGATTGTCTCCCGACAGATAAGGAAGATTGTCTCCCGACGGATGATGCATTTTATAACTCGACAGATGTTGAATTATGTGCTTCATTAGTTGTAGATTTTTCTGTATTATCCTTATTCACTATTTCTTGATCACTTTCATCATCACTGTCATCACTAACCATCTCCACATTATCAAACTTGAGGCTTTCATGGAAATCTCCATCTTGCAGTCCTTCAATCTTTTTGTCATCAAACACAACATGTACTGATTCCATAACAATGTTGGTTCTTAGATTGTAGACTCTATATGCCTTTCCCATGGCATATCCAACAAAAATTCCTTCATCTGCTTTACCATCAAACTTCTCATGTTGATCAATTTAATTCCTTAAGGTATAACATTTGTAGCCAAAGACATGAAGAAAGTTTAGAGTTGGCTTCCTATTCTTGAACAATTGATAGTGTGTCATGCACTTTGCTTGATTAACCAAAGAAATATTTTGAGTGTAGCAAGCAGTATATATTCACAGCTTCAGCCCAGAAATATGTTGGTAACTTTGATTCTTCAAGCATTGTCCTTGCAGCTTAATTAAGAGATATGTTCTTTCTTTCCACTACTCCATTTTGTTGTGGAGTTCTTGCTGCAGAAAACTCATGCATAATCCCATTTTCTTCATAAAATGATCTCATCACAGAATTCTTGAACATCAGTTTTATTATCACTCCTGATTCTTCTTACTTTAAAATCAGGATGATTGTTGACTTGCCTTATGTGATTGTTGATGATTTCACCAGCTTCATCTTTAGACTTTAGGAAATATGTCCAATAGAACTTTGAGAAATCATCTACAATTACTAGGCAAAATCTTTTCCTTGAGATGGTCAACATATTGACTGGTCCAAAAAAACCATGTGTAACAATTGTAAAGGTTCTTCAATTGTTGAATCAAGATTCTTCCTGAATGATGCTTTAATCTGCTTTCCTTTTTGGCAGGCATCACACAATCCATCCTTAGTAAACTCCACTTGAGGAATGCCTCTAACCAGTTCTTTTTTGACAAGCTCATTCATGATTTTGAAGTTTAGATGAGACAGCTTCTTGTGCCATAGCCAACTTTCATCTTGACTTGCTTTACTGAGAAGACAAATAACAAATTCTGCATTTGATGAGTTGAAGTCAGCTAGGTACACATTTCCTTTTCTCACTCCAGTGAGAACCACTTTGTTGCTCTTTTTGTTTGTCATAACAGGCTTCTGAATTGAAGGTTACTGAATTACCCTTATCACAAAGCTGGCTGATACTCAACAAATTGTGCTTGAGACCATCCACTAGGGCAACCTCTTTAATGATGACACTGTCTTTTGAAATCAAACCATATCCCACAGTATAACCCTTGCTGTTATCTCCAAAAGTAATACTTGGGCCAGCTCTTTTCTTGAACTCAGTGAGCACGGTAGAATCTCCAGTCATGTGCCTTGAGCAACCACTGTCCAGATACCAAAGATTCTTTCTGATTCCCTGCACACATCAAAATCAAATCAAGTTGATTTTGGTACCCAAGTTTCCTTGGGTCCTGTCTTGTTAGCTTTCTTTTTTGGTTTCTTAGGTTTGATCTCATTTGACTTGGGAATTTCTGATTCATCCCTAGTCATTTGAGTTGGACCTTTGAAACCAGTCATTAGAACATAAATGTCATGCACATTTTGATTAACAGGAAAATGCATGTTGTTTACAAATATGTTATTCCAGTAAGGCATGCTAAATGGCATTTGAGGCATACTAAATGCATCATAATAAGGATTAGGTGCAAATGGCATATTAGCAAATTGTGCATTCATATTCTGAGTAGACATAGCATTCAATGGCATGGTAGGTATAGCAGTCATGTTGGGAAAAGAGAGAGGTGTAGACATAGGAGTAGTCATGGAAAGTTTGCAATTAACAGACAAGTGATTAACACTACCAAACTTAACACATATTTTTCTTGGTGCATATTTATCAGGTGTGTAGTTGTTATATTTGGTAATTCCTACTTTCCCATTTCTATTGTTTTTCTTTTTAGTTTTTGTATTAACCTCAATCTTTTCTAATATGACATTCAATTGCTTGATAGACAGATGACCAACATTAACTTTTTCTCCTTCTTAACTTGACTAGATTCTCCTGGAATAAAGTTCTTAGAAACTGATCCATATTTCTCATTCAGCTTGGCTAGCTTAGCTTTGCTCACTATTTACTCACAGCCGACGGATATGGCTCCTTGTCACTTGACGGATAATTCTTTTGATTATCCGACGGATGATTTTCATTATCCGTCGAGTCCACATCTGTCAACAACCCTTCAACCAAATTGGATTCCAGCTTCTCCTTACTCTTCTTCCAGGCTGCATCATAAAAGGACTCAATACCTTGAACTTTAGTGATTTGAGCATGGACATCTTGATGATTTCCATGCCTTAATCACTTCCTGTTCTCGATCAAGCTGCTTCTTTAAAATCTCTTCTTTCTTCAAGGACTCAGTTAAATCATCCTTAGCAATCTTACACTCAATTCTCAATTTCTCAAATTCAATAATCTGAGACTCTAGCACATTATTCCTCTCACTTAAAAACAAACTGTTTTCTTTAATTTTAGCATTTTCCTTGGTGAGGGACTTAAATGTAGCACGCAAGTGATATAATTCTGTGGACAAAAGCATATGCAATAACCTTATCGTACTGCATCAAAACATAACCTAATCCCTTACAAGAAGCATCATTATAGATTACAAAATTTTCTTGATCATCTGGAAGTGACAAAACAGGTGTCGTGATCAATCTTTTCTTCAATTCTTGAAAACTTTCTTCACACTTCTCGTTCCATATGAACTTCTCATTTTTCCTGGTAAGCTTCGTCAAAGGCGTTGTAATCTTTGAGAAATCTTGAACAAATCGTTGATAATATCCTACTAATCGAAAGAAACTTCTCACTTCTGTTGGTGTTTTTGGCCTTTCCCAATTTGTAATAGCTTCAAACTTTGTCGGGTCCACTTTGATCCCTTCATTACCGACTATGTGCCCAAAGAACTGAACTTACTATAGCCAAAATTCACACTTTGAGAATTTATCATACAACTTTTCCTTCCTCAAAATTTCCAAAGATATCCTTAAATGCTCCGCATGGTCTTTTGCTGATTTCAAGTAAGTCAAAATATCGTCTATAAACACAATGACAAACTTGTCCAAATATTCCTTGAAAATTCTGTTTATCTAGTCCATAAACGATGCTGGGGCATTGGTTAATCCAAAAGACATCACCAAGAATTCATAATGACCATACCTTGCTCTGAAAGCTGTCTTCGGTATATCTTTTATTTTAATCTTCAATTAGTGATATACGGATCTCAAGTCAATCTTAAAAAAATACTTGGCTCCCTTCATCTAGTCGAACAGATCATCGATTCTTGATTGTAAGCTTATTGAGCTCCCGATAGTCGATGCATAATCTCACGCTTCTGTCATTCTTTTTGACAAATAATACCATTGCACCCCACGGGGACACACTAGGTCTAATCACTTCTTTCTCTAACAATTCTTGTAACTGCTTCACTAATTCCTATCTGAGCATCGTGCTTAGATAGCCAATCCATTCCTAAAATAACATCAAACTCTCCTAACTTAAATGGTAACAGATCCACACACAAATTATTACCAGAATTCTCAATCTCACAGTTCACACATACTTGATTAACATATACACATTCTTGATTTGCTAATTCCACAGTCATTATTTCATTTAACCATTCAACTGGACACTCTAACTTATTAACAAATCTTGGGAAATAAACGATCGAGTTGCTCCCGAATCTACTAACACTTTGGCACATAAAGAATTCACAGTAAGCGTACCTGCCACAACATCAGTGTCCTCGATAACGTCCTTCAAAGACATGTCAAAAACTCTAGCTCTTGGAGGCTCAATCACTACTGTAGTGGATCTTATGATTCTCAATGCATTACTAACTGGGGCTGATGTCTTGTAATCCCTTGCTATGTGTCTTGGATTTCCGCACTTAAAACATGTAAATCCAATATCTGGAACCTTGACTGCTGGATTTCGGATATGCTGATCCTTATTTACTGGCTCTCTGGCTGGCTGATTATGGCATTCCCTTGAATAGTGCCCTTACATCTATAATAAACCACATTCAACTTGTTACAAACTCCTACACGTTTCTTTTCACATACCTGGCAATCTGGCAGAGCTAGCCTTTGTTGGTTTGGCTGGTTCCCAGTGTCCGGACGGTTGCCTTGTCCCCCGTCGCCTGTATTTTGCTTCCTAAAATTAAAATTTCTCCCTGAATAAAACTTGCCTTTCTTCTGGTTAAAATTTAGAAACATCCCTGTTTATGCTGTCCCTCATTTCCCTCAAACTTCCTCTTCTTACTCTCCTTCTTCTTATGTGACATTTCAGTCTCCGTCTCTACAATCATGGCCTTCTGTACAACTCCTGCATACATGTCCAATTCAAAGATAGCTAAATTCCCTCTGATCCATGGCTTAAGACCTTGTTGGAATCTCTTAGATTTTTTCCTATCAGTATCCACATACGATGGTACAAACCTTGACAATTCGTCGAACTTACTCTCATAGTCCGCTACTGACATATTTCCCCGCTTTAACTCTAGAAACTTCAATTCCATTTGATCCTGACTAAACTAAGGAAAATAATTCTCTAGAAAGAACTCCTTGAATCTTTCCCATGTAATAACATCCGTACCTTCCAATGTCTTAACAGTCTCCCACCAGTAGGTGGCTTCATTCTTCAAATACTAACTTGCAAACTTAACTTTCTATTCCTCTCTCACCTTAACCAAAGAAAATGACTTCTTTATCTCCGTTAACCAAACTCTCTCTTCAATCGGATCTAAAGAACCTTTGAATTCTGGTGGATTCATCGCCTGAAAAGTCTTAAAAGTTACCCAAGGATTGGTCTGTCTTTGCTGCTGTTGAGTCAGGTTGATTGTTTGTTTAGCCAAGATCTGGAGAATCTGGGCTACTGTTGGGTCTATGGGACCTGGATTTACATTCTGGTTATTGTTGTCTTGGTTTTTGTTGTTTTTGGTTTCTTCATTCTGGTTGGTAGAACGAGTATTTCTTCTGGGAGGCATTTTTTGTAAAGAATCAAACAACTTATTTAGCCTTTAAATCAAATCCTTTTTATGAAAAGTTTTTATAAAACAGAAATACCCCCTGAAAGTTAATCTCGAAGCTCTAGTTCATTTATCTCCAATACTTAAAGATGTGGAGTTAACTGCTGAAGGTGTGGAAGCTTCCGAAGCTACTGGATCACGTACTGCACCAATTTCTAATTATATTCTGCATAATGAAGCCGGTGATGAAGTTTAGCAATTAATGCAAAATCCAGTTGTTATTGAAGAATCTAATGATGGTGAAGAAGCTAATATTTCTAATGCAATTATAGATCCTGAGGATGATCTTTTCTTCCATGAAGATATGCCTATGCATGTGAGACGACAGAAGCTGAAAGAGTTAGATGCTAAGAAGAAGCAGGATTATTTTGATAATCTCTGAAATGCTCATTGGAAAGATGATACGTACCCTATTTCCAGAACACAAGTTGTTGCATATCTGGAAATAGTAGAACAGAAGAATACAAATCCTGATATGCTGAATCATCTGAAAGCATCAACTTTAGTTGTCAGATCCTTACACGCAGCTCAAGAAGCAACTACTACTCAAATCAATCAGATCAAAGACTCGTTGATTGCTTCAAAGCTTACTACTCATCAGGAAATTCAGAAACAAATTGCACCAATAGTTGTCAGGCAAACTGCAATTGAAGCCAATCAAGCTAGATTGGAAGCTAAACAAGCTCAAATATCCGATCAACTTACAGAAGTACAAAATTCAATGGAGCTGTTTCTTTCTCTATTGCTTGGTGATGATGCCAAAAAGGGGGAGAAAATTGTTAAATCTAAATGCATACAGTTGACATTGACAAATACTAATGATAAAAATCACGAGGGAGGTAATAAGGGGGAACATAAGGAAATTAAAATGAGAAGATGTGAAGAGCTCATCAAAAACAATCACTAGATTTCAATCTAGACAAGGTTGAGAGAGTAAGAGGAATGAATGAAGGGTGGAAGAATTGACTGTGACTACAAATATGCAACAATCTTCACAAGTCACAACTGCTGCTAATGAAGACCAATGTATTCTGGAGATAGAAGCTGGTGCTAAAGCAAGTCAATATCTTCAAACTCTGAAAGTTAAAGGAAGAAAGACAATTCTATTCTACAAGGATCCAAAGATTCAATTATTTGACTCTGAGGTGAGTAGAAGAATACTTGCAAGAGAAAATCCTTGAGTTGATCTTGAACAGCTAAGGAAAATGGAAGAAGACTTCAAGAATTCCATGAAGACAGCAAATGCTAATATTGTTGTTATTTCTCAAGTACTTTATAAAGATGATCCTTCTAATAGACCAACTAGAGGTATAGTTATAAGGGAAATCAGTCAGGCAGAAGATGAAAGATCTCTCAGATCACAAGTTATGGTAACTGCTAACAAGAAGCTAGGAGAGAAGTCAAAGATTTCAAAGTCTAAATCGAAAGCTATTGTAAAGAAGAAATCAGTATCTAAGGAAACTAAATCCCAAATACTGATAGATCCAATCTATATAGTAGTTCAAACTTATTATACTAAAGAAAAATATGAAAAAGAAGAAATTTGCCAAGCTCACCGAAGAAGGAAGATTTATGGAGTTGACTGGGCTGATGAACTGAAATTAACCTCTAACATTGCTCAAGTTAAAGAAGCAGTTCAGAATGAAGAGTAAAGTCTGATATTCACTGAAGTAAGATTGAATATGCATACTTGATTCCTGCATCTATATAGTTTTGACATCATCAATTGGAACTTGTCCATATTTCCATAATGAACAAGTTGGGGGAGATTGTTAGGAGCGATTGATGATATCAAGCAGAAACTATCAGAAGTTCACATCAGAATTTATATCAACATATGATGATGATGTCAATGGATGATGATATCAACAGATAATGATATCAGCAGATGATGATGTCAACGGATGATGTAATCAATATTTATCACATCAGTTGATCTTCGATAAGGAAAGGAAACAGGAACTCAAGGCGGTGAAGGAATTTATCTCAGAAGCATTGTATTAAGTTTCCTTGCTGTTAATAGAATAGGATTCCTTATACATTGTGTAGCTGTGCTCTATATAAAGCAAAAATTAGGTTCATGCTATATGCATTGCGATATTATTATATCCTTCGCGTAACCTAGTAGCTCTCAAGGATATTTGTTCATACTTTCGAGAGAGTATGTGTGTAATAAGTTTTTATCTGATAATATAAAAATTGTTGATTCTGTTGAAGTTTTTTCGAATTGATTTTATTAACTGTATTCACCTCCCCCCTCAATAGTTGATTAAGGGCCTAACAACTCCATCAGACTCTGATTCCTCAAATACTGATGAAGCAAATACTGATAGTACTAGAAATACTGATTCAAGGGGAGCTTCTGAAATATTTGTGGTACAAGGCAAAATGAAACTAGAGACTTCATGGATCAAAGGTGAGTATCTACTTCAAGATTTCAACTTCCTTCTGCAAGAAAATGGGCTGAGTCACACACCTAACTTAATCATTGGAAATCCTGATAGTGGTGTAAAGACCAGAACAACCACTCAAAATGAATGTCTTTATCATTCTTTTATATCTCAAATTGAACCCAAGAAAGTAGAAGAAGCTCTTCAATATGCCTACTAGATCATAATAATGCAAGAGGAGTTGAATGAATTTTAAAGGAACAAAGTCTAGACATTGGTACCAAGACCAAAGAACAGATCATCAGTTGGTACAAAGTATATGTTCAGAAACAAGACTGAAAGTGAAGCATTATTACAAGAAATAAAGCAAGGCTGGTTTCTATTGAGTGGCATTTATGACACTTTATTACGCTCCGTAAAGCTTTGAATTGGTGTATTTGTACTCAAGTTGTTGGTGTTTTAATGTGTTTTCTAGTATTTTTGCATTTCCAGGCATTCTCCAGGTAATCAGGTGAATTAACATGGTTTTAGTGCTAATTGGATGTTAGGATGGTGTTGGAATATAAGCTCATGGAAAACAAACTCAAATCAGCGAGGAAAAGAGGAAGTCAGAATTTTATACAAGGAGTCAGCGCGCCCGCGCTGTGATAGCGCGCGGCCGCGCCCAAAGAACAGAAACCCAGCGCGCCCGCGCTGGTCAAGCGCGCGGCCGTGCCAGGTCGGGGTAGCAGAATTCTGTTTCTATTAGGATTTTGAGAGTTTGAAGCCCTGGTCAATTCTATAGCATATATATACATAAATAAAGACGTTTTGCATAAGGAGAGACGTACAAAAGCTAATGATAAGGAGTAAAGAAGACCGGAAAGCATAATTCAACAAAAGCGAAGAAGATCTAGTTTATTCTTATGATTCTTTATTTAAGTTGTAACGTTGGATGCTAGTTTTCTTATTCTTGAACCTTTAATTATTTTTCGTACTTGGTTTTATTAAGTATAAAGACTACGTTTATTATACCATGCTTTCATCGGAACCCACATTGATGATGAGTCCGATTATGGGCTAATCGTTATCGTGGGGTTCTATCGGATTTATTTATGGATTTCTTTAGTTAATTTGTTTCGATGCCTTAGTGTGTGGTGATTGTATGATATTGGTGATTGTATGATAACCTAGTATTGGTTGTGCTTATTCGTCTTATGAGCGTCGCGAACTTATAAGATAGTGTGTTAATTCTTAATGAAGCGAAAATGAATTTAAGGATTTAAAACTTGCCATGCTAGTATAGGTTCATGTGTTATTATTATGCATGATTCGTAGGTACTTTTAACCATCTTACTTGCCCTATGTAATCATGATAGATAACTTGTGCATTAAACCGTTATATTGTCAAATTTAATAGACATATAGGGTCTCAATATAATTGGTGTCTATTCAGCTTTTATCTCTTTTGTGGATGTCTGGTACTCGTATAATGAAAGTTGGCGTTTATCAGTTTCGTGTTCTCTGATTAGTGTCATCACCATTACATGCTAAGATTAAGAATGAAAAGGCTATTGAATGAAGTACTTAATGAAGTTAGAATCCCATATTTATGTTATATATTATTCAACTCTCTTTACTCTCTTTAGTTAATGTTCTTTAGTACCATTCTCATTAGTTAATCGTAGTATAATCAAAACTCAGTTTTTTATTCGTCTTAGCATTGAATAATAGCCATATCATTGTTGCATAAGTGCATAAATCACAAGGTTAATCTAAAACAGTCCCTGTGGGAATGAAATAGAAATAATTCTATATTACTTGCGAACGCGTATACTTGCGTGAATTTTAGCGCTTGTTTAGCGACTAACAAGTTTTTGGCGCCGCTATCAGGGATTGCAGTGTTAACTTTTAGTTTATGTGTTTGTAATCAGTGATCATTAAATTTCATTTACTCGGACATTGTAACTTACCTACTCTTTTTCTTTATCGTGTTTCAGGTCTTCTGGCGAGCGTGTATGTATACGCGTTCGCAGGCTCGTAAGAGAACTCTGGATCAAGTCGAGGAAGAAGCTGTAGTGATTCGAAGGGAAGTTTTTGAGGATGAAGAGAAAGTAGCAAAATCAGAGAAAGTCGAGGAACCAGCTCTTGTAGTGATGGGAGACCAAGCATAAAATCCTAAGGCTCTGATGGACTATTTTCAGCCTAAGATCAATGATATTCAATCGAGCATCATCAGACCAGCCATCTCGGACAACACTTTTGAGATCAAGTCAAGCATGATTCAGATGATACAGAACTCGGTTCAATTTGGGGGTTCCCCTACAGAAGACCCCAACATGCACATCAGGGATTTCATCGAGATCTGCGACACTTTCAAGTTCAATGGGGTGACTGAAGATGCTATCAAGTTGCGACTCTTCCCATTCTCTCTGAGGGATAAAGCAAAGTGCTGGTTACATTCTCTACCACCGGGGTCTATCACCACATGGGAGGATCTTGCTCAAAAGTTTCTCACTAAATTCATTCTGATGGCGATGACTGCTGTAATCAGGAATGCTCTTACTCAGTTTGCTCAGCAAACTGGAGAATCTCTGTGTGAGGCTTGGGATCGATATAAGGAGATGCTAAGAAAGTGCCCACACCATGGCATGCCTGATTGGATGGTTATAAACTATTTCTACAATGGTTTGGGCACTCAGTCTAGACCTATGCTTCATGCAGCATCAGGAGGAGCCCTGTGGGCTAAAAGCTACACTAAAACTAATGAATTGATCGAACGGATGGCTGCTAATGAATACCATAATCCTTCTCAGAGGCTAACTCAGGGCAAGGTAGCAGAAATTCTGGAGTTGGATGCAGCAACTGCTATAGCTGTCCAACTTAAAGCATTGACGATGAAAGTGGACTCTTTGGCGAATTATGGAGTTAATCAAATCTCTAGTATGTGTGAGCTTTGTGAGGGAGCGCATGAAATAGAGCAGTGTGCTATTTCTAGCGAATCAGCTCAATTTGTGAGCAACTTTCAGAGATCACATCAACAAGCTCCAACCACTTATCATCAAAATAACTGCAATCATCTAAACTTCAGCTGGAGTAACAATCAGAATGCGGTGCAACAATTTTATCAGCCATACACGGCAAAGCAGTACTGTAATATCCGGGACATGACGTGTAATTATTTTTATCAATAAATGATTATTATGTGATTTTTGGTGAATTATTTGATGATTGGTGATATTATTTGAATGTTCATATGTGGTAAAGTCTAGGTATGTTAATTTTATTATGTCCAGAATAAAATATAGAGAATTAAGATATTTTTCTAGTAATTTTTGGATTATTATATGGTTTTATATTGATTTATGAATTTATTAACTATTTTCTGAATAATTACAAAATTATTTTATAAAGCCGGGAATCGTCCAACCGTAACCGTTTTTATATTTTTATAACCCGAAACTCTTCCGAAAACTCCTTCCTAACCTAATCTGGTAATTCCGGACATTTTCCATGCTTTGACTTTTTCGATCCGGATTACTGTTTGACCTGTGCGTGGTCCGACACAATATTTTCGATACGCTAACCCTTTTCGATAACATTATCTTCGTACAATCGTTTTATAAAAGCCCGGTCTTGATAATTATTCGAAATAGGATAACGTTTATCCAAAATAGGATAGTGCTTATCCAAAACAGGATAGTGCTTATCCAAAACAGGATAGTGTTTATCCGAAAAGGATAATGTTTATCCAAAACAAACGTATTTATCGATCCAACACGATCCAGAACGTACTAATATTCCGTAAATATAAATAGCCCTTTCTTATTTCATTTTCACGCGTAAAATCATAACCAGACAGTACAAACCCTGAAAAACCAGAGAAAATTTTATTAAAACACCGTATTCTTGAAAATCAATCGCACAAACGAAGGCGTTATCGAACTCCGATTCGGGCGTGCAATATATCAAAACGAAGCTCTCGAAATCTTCTTTCTTAATCAACCATCTGTTTATGAATTTTTGTTCTTGATGTTTTTCATATGATTTGATGGCATAATCGTGTAGATCTTTTCTTCCTGGTCAATTTGGTATATTATATGTCAAAAATTGAGTTCAATAACACATAGAAATTGATGTTTGATTCTCTGCATGAAGAACTAGGGTTTATGTTCTTGAATTTTATTAATTCGAAATTAGGGGTTTCTATTCTGTTGAGTCTGGGTGAAAACCGTGACCACCAATGCATTCAGGAGATTCTCAGGAATCGAGTCGTAATTTTTGTTTGATTTATAGAGTGTTGTTCGAGCAGATCGGAAAAATGAGGTTAGCGGCGGTGGAAATGTTCCGACGAGTTTTCCGGCCAAACGGTTGATTTATTGCATGATTTGATTGTGTAATTGAGTTTTTGGACGAGTAATTATACAACCCTGTTATTTTGGCTGAGTTTTGGGTTGTTCTAAAGGTGGCCGGAGAGCTTGGTGGCCGCCGTTAATGGCGGCCGGGCACCGGAGCTGTGGACGGGGAAGACGACAGGGGCAAACTGCAGTTTGACTCCCTGAAGTTTCCCTGTCTTGCAAAATCAGTACTTTAGTTTTTTAAATTTACAAAATTAAGATTTCCGTTTTAATTGTTCTCAGAAATCATATTTATATTTAATTTATTTTCAGAAAATCAGTTTTAATTATTTCAAACTCGAAAATTCATTAATTATTATTATAAAAATCATTTTTATTTAAAAATAAATCTTAATTATTTAATTAATTAATTTTAGTTGATAATTAATTATTTAATTAGTCAATTAATTTAAATATTAATTGATCAGTTAATTTAATTAGTTATTAACTAATTTTAGTTGTTTATTTAATTGGATTTAATTATCTATTTTTGGTTTAAAAATTCTGAAAAATAGTTTCGAGCTTTAAAATATTATTTTAAATTATTTTCAAAGCTCGATAATTATTATAAAATTATTTTAAATTCAAACTCGGGTGTTTGAACCCTATTATTTAATTATAAAATGATTCGGAGTCCAATTTTAATTCCGAAAAATGTTCAAAAATTTGTATTAAATACTTGGAAAATTATTTTGACCCCGTATCTTCTTTGGAAAATTATTTGGATTGAATATCTTACATGCTATGTGTTATATGTGACCTGATTGCTGTATAAAAGGATTGTTTGTGTATTATTTGACTGTTTTTGCTGTAACTTTCAATCCGTAAATCGGATTTGGGTAAAACGAAGGGTAGATAAAACTTGTGACGGCTATGTGATGATTAGAATAGTATAAGATTGAGTATGGATAGATGATTATGATGCCTAGCAGAGTAAGCAAGGCATAGAAAGAGAAAGTTAATGATCCGTAGATAGAATTGAAGCATAGAAAGAGAAGGCAAGTGATTGACGAATAGAAGCAAGGCATAGAAAAGAAGGAAATTGATTGATGAGTAGAATTGTTAGATGAGTACAAGTAAAGTTGGAAATCATCTATGATAAGGCAAGTCCTTCTGAACCTTTCTTCGAGATATATTGCGAATATTTATGAACTTTCTCATAACATGTTGTTATTATTCAAAATAAATCTTGTTTTATATTACAAGCACTTTAAACTATTTAACCTTGAACCTTGATTCTTGTTGATCTTGAGCCATAAGCCTTATTCTTCATAAACCATTAATTATTGAATTCTCAGATACAAGCCAGACATATATGATACTACTTCATAAATACATACACCCCATAAACCTAGTATTTTAACAGAATTTCTTGAGCATGCAAAAACTTATACACCCTAGAATACCCTATCACATTGAAGGTCAATACCCTGTATTATCATTGAACCATTGTTCTTCCGATACTTGATTTTTCATCAGGCTTAAAGCCTTTCTTCATATTTACACCTTCATATACCCTGGTGATAACTATGAAATGTTTTATATTCTGAGATAAATGTTTTATCAGTGTTGATTATGATTCTGTTTTATTGAATTACAATGGTTATCCTATTGAATTGTTTTAGAATTGGATGGTTTTATAAATGAGGACCAGATTCGTGGTCATATTAGGCCAATGCATTCCTTGGATCCAATATATAGAGCAAAACCGGGAGCCTTGCTCGGGGTTAGTTCGTGATTGATCATCAGCATAACCTTGGTTTTTAAAAATGAAAAGAATATCCAATTTTATTCATTGCTTATCTAGAAACTTGATTCTTATGAATCATTTCAACTGATCATTATTGAACCTCATTTATTGCTATTATGACTTGCTGAGCTAGTTAGCTCACTCTTGCAAATCTGTTATGTTATTTTACAGTTAAAAAATGAAATAGTTGATAACGAGGATTCCCAGTCCAGTGTGCGAGCTAGGATTTCAAGATAAGTTGGAACGAGTTAGCAGGAGCTTTATAAAGTAGATGAATTATGTAAGATTGTAAGGATGATATCATTATCAGTTGTATGCGGAACTAGTTTGGATTTGGTACGATGTAATAAAAGTTAAGGTTGTGGCTTGTTTTCATACTTTAACCTGTTGCGATCCATGGTTATGGTAATAAGGGTCTTTGCAAATATTTCTTTCATAAGCAGGTATTTATATATTGAGTGTGTGTGTGTGTGTGTTGTGAACCCCAAACTTCTGACCCGGGTTTGGAGGGCATCACAGGTTTGGTATCAGAGCAACAGGTTATAAGTCCCTGAAACAAGCCTAGATTGTCGGGAATGGGTAGAAATTTAAGATTAGTATTATAAAATAGAAAAATAGAACGTCGAGAGGTTGAGTGTGATTAAATAGTAGGTTTTAGGGTGATCTGTGATGAGATTCGAGATCCTTATCTAGCGACGCGATTTTTCAGATAGCGGCAATGGCATACTCTTTTATTTCGGTACCATCTGATCACTCGGAGCCGTCAGTTGGAGGACCTTCAGCTGATCTATGCCCTGCTCGTCCACTGGTGTTAGCAATGTCACATCCTGTTGGGGCAATTGCACCTTTTCAAGTTCTTATCTCATCCATTGATGCGAGACTATCTATTCGAGAATTCCCCATATGCTAATTCTGGTATACCCCCCCCCCCCCACAATTATCTTGTGGAGTAAGCTAGATGGATTTTTAAAGAAATTTGAGAGGATTGTAAATCTAGAGTTTTCTTGAAAAATTAGATGATAATGTTATGATCAAACATGATACGAATAGAAATAATGTGATATAAATCGACCTTATATTATAAAATAAATCTGATGATTTTTGGGTAGATTTGTTAAACTTAGTAATCGTAAGAGATAATGATGGGAATATTACAAGATAGAAGACTAGAAGTGAAGTTATGAATAAGATAGTAGGCAACGGTAAATGGAGTTTTTGTTGACCAATAAAGGCAAAATGGACCCAATTATAGGTAGAGGGTATATGGAAATGAATGAATTGTTATCTGAGTGTTTATCTAATTTGATACTTGGTACTGAAGGATGATAACCAACTCATATAGTAATGACGATCAGGTGTATAATTTTTAAAATTTTAAACAGTTTTCAAAAGAGATTTTCATAACAATATTTTTTTAAAAGTCCTTGGAAAAAAAACAAGTTTTAAAACTTGGTTGTCAAACTACTACTTGAGTTTGTTGTTTGTTATAAGATTCAGATTATCCAGGAGAATACTTGTCCTAAACGTTAGTATGGTTCATTTAGAAGGCCAAGTGGACCCACTATATTGGAGAAGATTTGATTGTTCCTAGCAAAAGAGTGCAAATATTGTTCGATAAGTTTAACAACAGGACCAATGTACGGAGAAGTTGTTTATTCAAGTTCTGAGACGATTAGAGTTCAAAGAATATGTCGATTTACGAGAAGCCAAGTACGAGCAAAGAAGATTAAGGAAATCTTCAGATTTTCTAAAGGAAGAATGTTATTAGAAAGGGAGTGGATATGATCCGTAATGTAAGCAGAATTTGGAAGTTGTGATTGTAAATCTCATAAAGAATGCAAATGGGGTCGAATTATAGAAATATTGAACGTGGAAGCGTGACGTTAAAGATACAAGACCTAATAAATGGGAAATTATTCTAATGATCAATTCAAGAAAGCATTTTTGAGAACTTTCCAAAGTTGATATACGACTCGGTATGGGATCTATTGATCAGACAAACGTTGAAGCTCTAAACAGATGAAATGTGGATGTCAACCAAAGATATCATTCTTCATAATAATCCTATTGGGACAAGCAGTTTTATGATGTAATGCTTTGTCGAAATGACAAAAAGTCGGGTGGGACGCCATCTAATCATGTACTGTGTGCCATATAGTATAAAAGACTGGCCATCTTGAGTACAAATATGGTTGTCTCATTCCTATATAAATCATCATTCATTCATTTTTCTTCAATCATACTTTGTTGGTTTATGGATCCTTCTGATTGTTTCCTTGCACTCTTATCCCTTACAAAAGTTTCCAATCAGAATCATATACACAAATTCCCTTCTTGTGTAAGGTCTATTCCTTGAATGTTTTAAAAGGGAAGTGAAATGAACCCATGTAGCCGATGGAGTTATATGATAAGTATGGACAATTGCAAGCTGATAAATGGGGAATATTTGCGTGTAGAGAAGAACCCTTATACCAACGACATGGTTGTTACGAGGACATCAAATCAGATACGGAAATCTGTATACATGATACGATGTAAATATGAGATGTTGGCGTGACTTAAAGTAGTTAACAAACCGTATGAGAAAATTTACTAGAGAAATAAGAAAGTAAAGTTGCGTATATTGGATAAGGCAAATGATTGATTGGACAGCAGAAGCGAATGAAGAAATTTTTAGTAGTAACCAGATAATCAATTAAATATTGTGAAGATGAAGCATACCTCAAGCATGCGGGAGATAATTGTCATGAAGATTTAAGATCGAAGAAATTCTAGTTACGAATAAACTTCAAAGGTGTTCTCCAAGGAACAGTTGGGTTTTCCTACTTAAGTAAATGAGTTATGGTAAATCTGATACTCGTAAATGAGCCAGTGAAAGAAGTTCAGTAGGAAAAGACATAAGGGGAGATGAAGATATGGTGATTCAACTGAAAGGATTTTTTTAAGAAGTGATGCTTTTAAGCCAAAGGAATTCATTCACAAGATTATGAGAGTGTTGGTTGAGACCATGTGTTGGTTATCAGAAGTTAAAGGAGTTAACTAATAAGAACAAGTGTATATTGTTAAGGATAGACGAATTGTTAATGAGAAAGCTTGAATTGAGATATGAACTAGAAGAATTTTGGAATAATTTATAATAGTACTCAGTAGTGACATTCGGTTATAATCAAAGGATATGAGAAAGGATATGATATAATAAGAACTGTTCGCTATAATCTTAAGTTGAACTAAAATATGGGTTGTACTGGCTAGTATTATATGTGATGGTGAAATGGTGAGTTTAAAAGATGGAAGTTGATTGGTCTACTTGTGAGTTGATTGTTGGTTGTTTGACTAATTATTGGTGTCGGCTTGAGTCCGGCTGGTAGTCAATAATATAAAGGAGATGCTGCCTAAATTATCGAAAAATACCCTACTTTTCATGATAGAAATTATATTTCCGTGTGTTATCAATATTCATGTTAATACTCCAAATGATTGTGATCTCAGTTCTTGAAAGAGGTTGTCACAGCCAATCCGACTATATATAATTGGTCTTTGATTTAATTTAGCTAGTCATCACTTGGTGCAATTGATCAATTAAATGAGTTAATTGGTTAATTTTACCATTTAATGGTCAGTTAGATGGAAATCGTTTCCAATTAGATTAAGTCAAATTTTGATGTGACTTTCAAATCCGAAATCAAAGCAATGAGGAATTTGGGGGAGGTAAGGACACCAGTAGAGTTCAGAAGTTACTGCAAGCGTGTAAGGCTTTAGTTGGATGAATATGCCCTTAGTAATGGATAAGGGAGATAGAAAGTTATTTGTATGGGCAGGAGAGAAGGATGTTTTTAGGAATGGAAATTTTAAAATAGAGCAAAGAGAAGTAAGGAAGGAAATGAAGAAGGGAGGTGGAATAAAGAAGATAGTAGTACATACACCAATATGGATTTTATTAGCCAATCAAAGAGATTCTATCATCTGCAATAAAGTTTTATCAAAGGGTGTCTTGTTTCTGAATTGTTTTGCTAATCATATAATAAATGATTTATCAAGTACTTCTGTTCTGGATAAAAGGTGGGATACAGTTTTAGTTCAGTTTCTGATTGATATTGATACTTAGGTTGGTGTTAAATATCAAAAGTGGTATTAATATAGATGATTTATGTTTACTTCAGTATGGGATGTTGTGAGCATCAAAGTTCGTATTGATATCTAATTTGATATGACATCAAAATGAGTATTAATATTAGGAGTTCAGTTGTGAATGAGCTATGAAAATGAAGAATAAAAATAGGAAGGAAAGTGGAATCAAAAGGATGATAAAGAAACTTTATAGGTAAAATATGGGTAACATCAGGGACAGAAGTAAGGTGAAAAATTTAGGAAACATTGGTAAACTGAGATAGGGAAGGCACCCTAGGAGAACGATCAAGTACCGAGGGCTAAAAGAAGATATCTAGTGACTAGACATGAAGAGGAAATGGGAGGAAATATGTGAATGAATGTTATGCCGACCCAAGAGTTAAGGCGGGACGTCAAAGACTAGATGAATATATTTTTCCAGGAAACGTCGTAGTGAAGTCACCTGAGAACCAAAGTTTGTCCAATAAGTAGGTTAGTTGTTGCTTGAAGAGATGATGGTACGTCGTCAGATCCAGAAATTGATTGTAAACGATTGATATTACTTGATTTGAGATTTGACAGGAGTATTCAGAATACGATGAAATTATGTCGAACCAGAATAGTATATACCACTCCTAGATGAACGGACAGTAAGTAAGGAAGAACTAAAAGGTAAGAATTTGGCTACGATAATGCAAGGGATTCAAACTACTCCGAGAATATGATACGAGACATGATTTCCAAGGAAGACTTTCTGATAGTGTGGCACAAAGGAAGAATAAGCATTATATGTGACTAGACGTCAAGGAAGAGCATTGCAGTCAGTTCATATGAGAACTCCCTAAAACCAAAAATGATAATAAGAGTTAGAATATGCCGGTGATGCCTCCAGATTAGTATACTTTCTTCTAAGTAGTAAGAGAATTTCGCTCGGCAAATCTACTCAATTGTGATTCAAGAAAATTAAGGTATGATGTTACGGCTGTGCGCCAATCGTATCCAATCAAGATTTTCTCATTAATTTTTACTCTAATATAATTTCGAGAACGTTAGAAATCGAATACGCCTTGGTTTTAGTATATCATTCGCACGTGGATGAGAAGATTAAGAGAACGAATAAAGAGCCTCAAATGCGATTGGAAGCGATTACAAACTAGGTGAATTCAATAGAGAAACATGTGAGAATGAGATTCAGCAACCAGTAACTATTGGAAACGTTCATGAGCACGAATTTCTAGAATTAGATGAAAAGAAAATTAAATGACGTTATGCTGGTCCTTTTGGTAATAGTAAAATAGAGAAGATAAGTGTAAGTTAGTTGGCTTCACCGCCACACGTATACATGGTTCATAGGGTGTTTATATGTGTATATTCACGAAAAGTAATTAAGCTCCATTATGGAGACTTGAGTTAAGTTATAGGAGCAACTAATAGAATATGGTGTCAGCAAGAGGCTGTGGAGTAATGAGTAATACTGCGAGTAAAAGTTTATGAAAGTGGTAAGGTTGAAAGATCAACCTGAGAAAAAAAATGGAAGTGAGATAAAGTGAGATACTGGAATATATCATTATCTGATCCTTAGTGCGATTCTGAGGACAGAATCCTTTTAAGGGGGGAGGATGTAATATCCGGAACATGACGTGTAATTATTTTTATCAATAAATGATTATTATGTAATTTTTGGTGAATTATTTGATGATTGGTGATATTATTTGAATGTTCATATGTGATAAAGTCTAGGTATATTAACCCTTTTCGATAACATTATCTTCGTACAATCGTTTTATAAAAGCCCGATCTTGATAATTATCCGAAATAGGATAACGTTTATCCAAAATAGGATAATGCTTATCCAAAACAGGATAGTGCTTATCCAAAACAGGATAGTGTTTATCCGAAAAGGATAATGTTTATCCAAAACAAACGTATTTATCGATCCAACACGATCCAGAACGTACTAATATTCCGTAAATATAAATAGCCCTTTCTTATTTCATTTTCACACGTAAAATCATAACCAGACAGTACAAACCCTGAAAAACCAGAGAAAATTTTATGAAAACACCGTATTCTCGAAAATCAATCGCACAAACGAAGGCGTTATCGAACTCCGATTCGGTCGTGCAATATATCAAAATGAAGCTCTCGAAATCCTCTTTCTGAATCAACCATCTGTTTTGCCTATAAATCAAGGTATTATTCTGATTTAATTATTTAAATTCGAATTAATTATGGATTAAATTATGAATTTTTGTTCTTGATGTTTTTGATATGATTTGATGGCATAATCGTGTAGATCTTTTATTCCTGGTCAATTTGGTATATTATATGTCAAAAATTGAGTTCAATAACACATAGAAATTGATGTTTCATTCTCTGCATGAAGAACTAGGGTTTATGTTGAATTTTAATTATTCGAAATTAGGGTTTCTATTCTGTTGAGTCTGGGTGAAAACCGTGACCACCAATGCATTCAGGAGATTCTCAGGAATCGAGTCGTAATTTTTGTTTGATTTATAGAGTGTTGTTCGAGCAGATCGGAAAAATGAGGTTAGCGGCGGCGGAAATGTTCCGACGAGTTTTCCGGCCAAACGGTTGATTTATTGCACGATTTGATTGTGTAATTGAGTTTCTGGACGAGTAATTATGCAACCCTGTTGTTTTGGCTAAGTTCTGGGTTGTTCTAAAGGTGGCCGGAGAGCTTGGTGGCCGCCGTTAATGGCGGCCGGCCACCGAAGCTGTGGATGGGGAAGACGACAGGGGCAAACTGCAGTTTGACCCCCTGAAGTTTCCCTGTCTTGCAAAATCAGTACTTTAGTTTTAAAATTTACAAAATTAAGATTTCTGTTTTAATTATTCTCAGAAATCATATTTATATTTAATTTATTTTCAGAAAATCAGTTTTAATTATTTCAAACTCGAAAATTCATTAATTATTATTCTGAAAATCATTTTTATTTAAAAATAAATCTAAATTATTTAATTAATTAATTTTAGTTGATAATTAATTATTTAATTAGTCAATTAATTTAAATATTAATTGATCAGTTAATTTAATTAGTTATTAATTAATTTTAGTTGTTTATTTAATTGGATTTAATTATCTATTTTTGGTTTAAAAAATTCCGAAAAATAGTTTTGAGCTTTAAAATATTATTTTAAATTATTTTCAAAGCTCGATAATTATTATAAAATTATTTTAAAGTCAAACTCGGGTGTTTGAACCCTATTATTTAATTATAAAATGATTCAGAGTCCAATTTTAATTCCGAAAAATGTTCAAAAATTCGTATTAAATACGTGGAAAATTATTTTGACCCCGAATCTTCTTTGGAAAATTATTTGGATTGAATATCTTACATGCTATGTGTTATATGTGACCTGATTGCTGTATAAAATGATTGTTTGTGTATTATTTGACTGTTTTTGCTGTAATTTTCAATCCGTAAATCGGATTTGGGTAAAACGAAGGGTAGATAAAAACTTGTGACGTCTATGTGATGATTAGAATAGTATGAGATTGAGTATGGATAGATGTTTATGATGCCTAGCAGAGTAAGCAAGGCATAGAAAGAGAAAGTTAATGATCCGTAGATAGAATTGAAGCATAGAAAGAGAAGGCAAGTGATTGACGAATAGAAGCAAGGCATAGAAAAGAAGGAAATTGATTGATGAGTAGAATTATTAGATGAGTACAAGTAAAGTTGAAAATCATCTATGATAAGGCAAGTCCTTCTGAACCTTTCTTCGAGATATATTGCGAATATTTATTAACTTTCTCATAACATGTTCTTATTATTCAAAATAAATCTTGTTTTATATTACAAGCACTTTAAACTATTTAACCTTGAACCTTGATTCTTGTTGATCTTGAGCCATAAGCCTTATTCTTCATAAACCATTAATTGTTGAATTCTCAGATACAAGCCAGACATATACGATACTACTTCCTAAATACATACACCCCATAAACCTAGTATTTTAACAGAATTTCTTGAGCATGCAAAAACTTATACACCTTGGATTACCCTATCACATCAAAGGTCAATACCCTGTATTATCATTGAACCATTGTTCTTCCGATACTTGATTTTTCATCAGGCTTAAAGCCTTTCTTCATATTTACACCTTGATATACCCTGGTGATAACTGTGAAATGTTTTATATTCTGAGATAAATGTTTTATCAATGTTGATTATGATTCTGTTTTATTGAATTGCAATGGTTATCCTATTGAATTGTTTTAGAATTGGATGGTTTTATAAATGAGGACCAGATTCATGGTCAGACCAGATTCGTGGTCAGACCAGATTCATGGTCATATTAGGCCAATGCGTGCCTTGAATCCAGTATATAGAGCAAAGCTGGGAGCCTTGCTCGGGGTTTGTGCGTGACTGATCAGCAGACTAACCTTGGTTTTTAAAAATGAAAAGAATATCCAATTTTATTCATTGCTTAGCTAGAAACTTGATTCTTATGAATCATTTCAACTGATCATTATTGAACCTCAATTATTGCTACGATGACTTGCTGAGCTAGTTAGCTCACTCTTGCAAATCTGTTATGTTATTTTACAGTTGAAAAAGGAAATGGTTGATAACGAGGATTCCAATCCAGTGTGCGAGCTAGGATTTCAGGATAAGTTGGAACGAGTTAGCAGGAGCTTTATAAAGTAGATGAATTATGTAAGATTGTAAGGATGATATCATTATCAGTTGTAAGCGGAACTAGTTGGGATTTGGTACGATGTAATAAAAGTTAAGGTTGTGGCTTATTTTCATACTTTAACCTGCTGCGATCCATGGTTATGGTAATAAGGGTCTTTACATATATTACTTTCATAAGCAGGTATTTATATATTGAGTGTGTATGTTGTGAACCCCAAACTTCTGACCTGGGTTTGGAGGGCGTCACAAGTACAACCCTTCTAGTTTTCAGCAACCGCAATATGCCCCTAGGCAACAACTTCAACTTCAGCAGCTACCGCAAGCTAATGAAAAATCTGAATTGGAGGAGTTGAGGCTCATGTGCAAGAGTCAAGCTGTGTCTATCAAGACCTTGGAGAATTAGATTAGGGAAATTGCTAACATATAATTGAATCATTAACCTGGCATGCTCCCAAGCGATACTGAAGTGCCAGGCAAGAAGGAAGCTAAGGAGCATGTAAAGGCAATAATATTGAGGTCTGGTAAGGTTACGAATCCTGAAAAAGCAAGAATTCCAGAATCTGAAGTTATGGCAGAAGAAGAAGAAGTGCAGAAGGAAGCAAAAGTGGAACCAGGGAAGACTACTGTTGAGCACACTCCTCCTGAAGGTAATACAGGGGAGAAACAAATCTATCCTCCACCTCCCTTTCCTAAGAGGCTGCAGAAGAAAAAGCTGGATAAGCAGTTCAGGAAGTTTTTGGAGGTGTTCAAGAAACTTCACATCAACATACCTTTCGCTGAAACTCTTGAACAAATGCCTAGTTATGTGAAGTTCATGAAAGGTATTCTCTCTAGTAAGGTGAAGCTTGATGACTTAGAGACCGTTGCTCTCACGGAGGAATACAGTGCTATACTGCAACAGAAGTTGCCTCCGAAGCTTAAAGATCCTGGAAGCTTCACTATTCCATGCACCATTGGAAAGGTGTCATTTGACAAGTGTCTATGTGACTTGGGGAGCTAGCATCAATCTGATGCCTTTGTCAATCTTCAAGAATTTGAACTTGTATGATCCAAAGCTTACTTATATGACTTTGTAGTTGGCCGACTGTTTTATTACATATCCGCGAGGTATTGTGGATGATGTCTTGGTCAAGGTAGATAAACTCATCTTCCCTGCTAATTTTGTAATTCTTGATTTTGAGGAGGATAAGAAGATTCCCATAATATTGGGAAGACCTTTCTTGGCTACTGGCCGAACCTTGATAGGTGTGCAAAAAGGTGAGCTCATCATGCGAGTGATGGATCAGGATGTAACTTTTAATGTGTTCAATGCCATGAAGTTCCCTACAGAAAATGAGGAGTGCTTAAAAGTGGAGTTGGTCGATTCTGTGGTTACTTCAGAACTTGATCAATTTCTAAGGTTTGATGCCTTAGAGAAGGCCTTGTTGGGGAATTCCGATAGTGAAGATGATAAAGGGGACGAACAATTGCAATTTTCGAATGCTTCTCCCTATAAGGGGAAGATTGATATGCCTTTTGAATCTCTGGGAATGAAGGAGTTGAACAAAGCTCCTAAGTGCCATAAGCCATCTATTGAGGAAGCTCATACTCTTGAGCTTAAGCGTTCACCTGAACATTTGAGGTATGCATTTTTAGGTGATGCATCTACTTTGCCTGTTATTATTACATCTGACCTTTCAGGTAGCGACGAGGAGAAATTCAGTTAAAGTTACATTTCTGAATTCTTTGCCATTGTCACTCCTCAATCTTTTCACACAATTCTGGTCTTCAGCCTGCTTCTCAATCTTCTTGATATGTTCAATTATGATATGTGGAGTCTCATCTTTAGAATGCATAAACTCTACCCATGTGTACCTTGAGTAGTCATCCACCATCACAAGTGCATACTTTTTTCTTGAAATTGATAATACATTTACTGGTCCAAATAAGTCCATGTGAATAAGTTACAAATGTGCACTTATAGAATTCACTGCTTTACTCTTGTGACTTTATTTTTCATTTTTTCTTTTTGACAAGCCTCAGAGATCTCATTCTGAGCAAACTCCAGATTTGGCATGTCTCTCACTAACTCTTTTTTTACTAGAATATTGATTTCCTTATAATTCAAGTGAAAGAGCTTTTTATGCCACAACTTGCTTTGTTCTTCAGATGCCTTGGTGTAGAAGCAACAAATTCCATCCTCATTTACTGAGTCCAGGTCTGCAACAAATAAGCTTCCTTTTCTTGCTACTTCAAAGCAGTTTCACCAGTCTTTTTGCTGTTAATTAGGCATTCTCCTTTGTCAAATAAAATATTGAATCCTCTATCTGTAAATTGGCTAACACTTAGGAGATTCACCTCAAGACCAACTACCAGTGCTACATCTTCAATTACAACATTTCCAGAAATTATCTTTCCATATCCCATTATGAAACCTTTATTGTTGTCTCCAAAGTCACTAATAGGCCAGCCATCTCCTCAAATTATGATAGCATGGCCATATCACCTATCATATATCTTGAGCATCCACTGTCTATGATCCATATGACCTTCTTCACTTTGCCCTGCACACAATGAGGATGGAGTGTGTTTAGCAACCCAAGCAGTGTTGGGTACTCTCTTCTTGTTAACAGATTTGGTAGAAGTAGAATTTGATGATTCAGAAAGAATAGAGTTCATTAATTGATGTGCATTTTCCTTTTTAGCTGAGGACTCAATATTGACTTCCTTAAGATCTACTCCCAGCTTGTGGCAACTTGTCATTATTTTCATGTTGCAAGGTATGTGTTATTCCTAGTGGACTAACAATGAGATTTACAGAAGGGGGGTTGAATGTAAATCTCAAAACTTTTTCAAGTTTTGAGCAGTTTATGAAAGTTGTGTGTTCAAGAAGAACAAGTGTGTGAATTGCTTTAAGCTAATACAGACAGATATATATTCAAGCACAAATGTAAAGAACACAACAGACCTTAAAAACTTTTCTGGTGGATTTGTTGTTCCACCAGAGATGGTATTTTAGAAAATCTGTGATTAAACAATGTTGATCACAGCTGCATCCTAGTACAAACTAGATGAATTTTCTCTCAATATTTTTCTAAACAGCTCTGGAAAATCTCTCATCTAATTACTAGCTTCTACTTGGTTTATATATTACCAAGTGTACAAGTGAAGAACAATATAAAATACAGTAATAAAATAAGATCTTCACTTGCTTCTTTTCCTGTTCACTCCAGTACTTTGTTGACTATTGCATCTTTGTACTAAAGAAGAACGGCTGCTTTTTCTGTTGTTCCTGAAATTCGGCTACCACATCTCAGTTGTCTCTATCAACCCATGTGCCTCTGTTTGTAGGTACAACTACCCCTTATCAACGGCTAATCATCAGAACATCCGTTGAAGCTTTCATCCGTTGATGCACTCATCCGTTGAAGGATGTTATCCGTTGAAGCTTTCATCCGTTGATGCACTCATCCGTTGAAGGATGTTATCCGTTGATGACTTTATCCGTTGAAGCTTTAGAGACATCCGTTGAAGCTTAGCTTCTCATCCGTTGAAGGTCTTTAAGTCATCCGTTGATACCACTTCACTTATACAAAATTACAAGGCATGAAGTATTTACAATTGGCCTTCCTATCTGCATATCATCTAGTAGTCAACATGACTCATAGTTTCTCTCAACTTCCAAGAATTACATTTTAAATACAGAGACTGAAATATGCTACAACACTAGACTTATTTCTAAGTAAAGCTACACCATCAACGGATAGCCAAAGTGGTCTTATCCGTTGAGGCTACAGACACTAAATTTCTACTTAAGTATTTTGTTAAACATATCATCAAACTAATGAACATACATTCCTAACAATCTCCCCCTATTTATGTCTATAAGAATTGTAGGCATAAATTCAGGGTTAACTTGATGATAACAAAACACTTAACAGATATATGAATTAAAACTAAGTAGAAATTTAAAAATGCTGCAAAAGTGTATGTACTAGGAGGTAATTGAAGATTTACAGTGTTTCCAAGGACACTCCTTTAGTCTAGGCAAATCATCTTTTTCTTCTTTGTTCCCTGGTTTTCTTTCCTAGCCTTTTGTCATTTTCCTCAATTTGGAGTTGGAGTTGTCTGAAGAATTCAGCTTCATCTTCAACACTGACATCCAACTTAGATTGCATTTCTTTGAGAGTTTCATTGCTGGCAATCTTGAGTTGGTCTTCAAGTCTGAAAAATCTTCTGACTCCTTTATCATCTTTAAATTCCATCAACCAATGAGGTGATTTGTGAATTTTCATTTCCCTTTCTTGAATGAGTAAAGTCCTGGGTAAAGCATTGGGCTCCCTCCAAGTTTTCCTTATATTGGCTATCTTGTTGAGAATTTCAGTCTTGGCAGTTCTGGTAAAGCCAGAATCCTTTTGTATAGCTGAAAAGACTCTAATCAAGGTAGAGTAGCCTTCATCCAGAATCCTGTGGAGAGGCCATGTTCTTTCCCCAGCTCCTTTATATCTGAACACTAATCTCTCTGGTAGCTGTCTGTAGGCAGCTATTCCCCTTACATCCTCCAGCTCATCCAGATAGAGTTCAATGTCTGAGATTTCTTTTATGTCACAGATGTGAACATAATCATCTTTAGAAATGGGTGACTTAGGCTTAGGTTTTTGTTTTTGAGTGAATTTCTTAGAGGTTATGGGAGGTGTAGATTTTGGTTTTCTTTTCTGTTTCTTTGGTAGTGGAAGAGTGGTTAGAAAGGTAGGCAATTTGATAGTGTCCCAATCAATAGGTTCCTCTTTTGGAATGATTGGTTCACCATGGATGTTTATTGTGAGATCAGCAACAAGGGGTTCAGGTATGGAAGGTAGTGGTTTAGATATAGATTTGGTTACTTCAGTGTTATCTCCACTCCTTCTATGTGCCTTGGCCTTCCTTCTGTTTCCCTTCTGCCATTCCTCTCTTTCTTCCACACTCTCACCAAATATACTCCCTAAAACCTCATCTAGGTTTGTAGTCTTGTCTTCACCCCTGACTTCAATCCCTTTTTCTTTTTCAACTAGACTTGACTTTAGCTGTTGTTCAAGCTTTGCTTGTGCTCTTTTGTCAGCTTTTAATTGCTTGGCTTCTTCCTTCTTGGCTATTGAGAATTTGGGATGTCCTTGCATCACACATATGCTCTTTCCCTCTCTAATGATAATAGCTCTATTTCTCCTTACAGCCTCATCCATGGTCTTTTTGAGATAAGCAATACTCCTGCCTAAAATCTTGTTCTCATCAGCTTTTGGAGGAGGAAAGTCCACTTCTTTTAAAGGATTCTTTGTTGAGTCCTTATTGGATCTTTCATTGGGCTTGAGAATTATAGCTTGTAGTTCTTTGGAAGAAGCTTCTCCATCCTTATGACTCCCTACTGGCATGAGCTCCATGTTGATTGGTTCAATTTTTGTGCTGTATTTCACAGATGTTGATTTGTCTTGTGTAGAACCAAACAACAGTTGCAACCTTTCATCAATTCTCCTCCTTTGCTCTTTCACTTGAATTTCAGCTGCTGCTAGCTGAATCAAATCAATTCCATCAGGCTTGCCCTTGATTTGAATGATTTGAGAAGTAGTGATGGCAGGAACTAGCACTTTAGATATGTTGACTTTTGTAGATGGCTCTCCTTCCCCTTCCCTTTTACTCTCCCCCTTTTTGTTATCATCAAGGAGAGGGGTCAAGCCTTGTGCTTTTGCCAGCTGCATTAGGAGACTGGTTTGAGATTGTTGATTGTGAAGAATGGTGGCCACAGAATCTTCAATAACTTGAACTCTGTCTTCTAACTTGGCCAACCGTTTTTCAGTAACAGATTCTTTCTTCAATCTCAAAACCAAGTCCTGCAATGTACCATAGGGCATGACTGAATCCAATTTTTCTGAAGTATAGGTTTTCAAGTCAGCAATATCCTTCCTGAGATCATCCATACTCAGATTCTGCTTCACTTGCTGCAGCTTCATGAGATGCAGTGAGTCCAGGTGAGCTTGAAGGATAGCCTTGATACTTGCATGTGAAGTATTCTGAATGGCCTGTTGAATAGTGTTGATTTGTTTGACTAAAGAGACATTGAATTCCCCTGATCTATACTCCTTAGTCAAGGCCCATTCAGGTAGATTTGGAATTGAACTAGGGCCTTCATCTCCCCCTAAGTTCATGCTTCCATCAAAAGAAATAGAGTCATCATCATCAGAATTTGCTCCAAATTCCTCAGATGGCTCACCAGCTGTAGAAGGCATTTTGTTAATGGCAGCTTTATCCCTTTGAAGAGATTCTGTTGTGTGCACTAGATGTAGTGACCTTTCTGCCTTCTCATTGCCCTGAGCAGCCAACAGTTGATAGGCTGTCACAGGATGAGTAAAAGTGTCAGCATCCAAGGAAATGTTATCAATTACAGCTTTGTAATGTTGCTGAAATTGTCTTTCCTTTTCAGCATCATCCACAATCATTGACTCATTAGCAATGGCTGGTTCCACCCTTGTATCTACTGTACCTGCTTTTCTCTCTTTTTCTCTATGTTCTTGCATCAGGGGCTCCCCCTGGCTCACACAACTCACTCCCTCACCTTCACCTACTAAGGTGGTACTCCACTCACTTACTTTTGCCATGCTGGAAGAAATAGCATGCATTTTTGAGCTCTCAATCTCTCCTTTTGCCTGGGAGCAACCCAGCCTCTCACTCAAATTGTCACTCCCTTCCCTCAATCCTAAGAGTGATTGCACAGTATTCATGTCTTCTACACTTGGGATTAATTCAGTTATTTGTGTAGAGACTGTCAACGGATGTGGAATATCCGTTGAAGATGAAACTGATGTTATCAACGGATAACTGCTGTTAAGCTTATCCGTTGAAGAACAACCACTTGTCAACGGATGAGTGATATCCGTTGAAGAAGGAAAAGAAGTTGAAATTGAAAGTGATATAACTGTTGAATCTGTGTAGATTGATTTGAGATGTGGTGACACAGATCCTTCAATTATATCTGAAAGAATTTGCGGGTGATCCAACAAATCATCTAAGAGATGATGATCACCTGTATTTGAGTGGGGCTTCTCCCTGAGTTGTAAAGAGGGAGAATCAGGAATTGATGGGAATAACATATCCACATCCAGAGATGGTGATGAAGTGTTTGGTGATTGATGTGTGATTATTGTGAGAGAATGGGGCTGTGACTCCACATTTATTGGAGTCACATCAAACTGAGTTTGAGAAGGCATAGATACAGATGGATGTATCTGTGCAGTGTGTGCACCCTGTGTAGAAGATTGGGTTCTAGCCTTCTTTCTTCTAATAAAGGCTTTTGTTGGTGAGTGTTTGGCTTTAGTGTCCCTCCCTCGTTTGTTCTGTGTTCCTGGTTTGGAACTATTTTCAATAGTAACATCCTTTTGGGAGGATGCTACTAGGGATGTGCTAGATACCTTTTCAACCACCACAGCTTTTTGAGAAACTGTGGCTTGGCTAGCTTGGGAAGCACTCAACTTTCCTTCCTTATCCTGGGGGTTTCTTTGATGTTCACCCCTCCCCTCACCACTCACACCCTGTTCACTCACCTCAGGGTTAATAGTTGGTGTTACAACTGTTGTCTTTTGAGAAACAACAGAGGTGGTTTTCTTTGTCTTTGATTTTGAAAGTTTAGTTTTGGTGACCTTGGTAGAAATCTGTTGGGGCATCACAGATTTCATGGCCACACTAGAAGATAAAGAAATAGAGGGGTTGGAAGAAGTAGGAGTTGTAGAAGCAATTACCTCACCTACCTGAGGTGCATTCATGATTGGTAAATATACCAATGGCACACTGCTGTTAAGATCCATTCTCATCAAGTCTGCAAGAACTCTTTTCTCTTGTGCCCAGCACTTGAGTTTATTATTCTCATTGATTATGACTAAACCTTCAGCAACATGGTTAGCCAATAACATAAAGAATCTAGCATAATAGATGTTATTTGGTCTATTAGCTTTGTTACCTAATCTAGTACCTAATTCTAGCATCACATAGTTGCTAAAGTTAAAATACCTATCAGAAACAAGCATATAGAGCATATTAACCAGAGATGAAGTTATGGCATCAAAATTACTAATTTTCCCAGAGAAAACCTTTATAAAGGCATCCCCAAGGAAACTCCATTCTTTCCTAAGGCCTTTTCTTCTAATACTCCCTAAATTAGCAGAGTTAAGAGAATAACCTATGGAATCTAACATGCTGGATACATCACTATCAGTGAGTGGTGTCATGGCATTGTTCTCAGGCAATTTAAAACATGCTTGTAAATCATCACAGTTAATACAGTGAGTTTTACCTTTGAGAGTGAAGGAGATAGTCATATCCATGGAGTTGAACTCAGCAGTTGTCCAAATCTCCTCAACTACTTCACAGAAAATTGTTGGGGCTTCCAGCATTGCATAGCTAAGTTTACAGTTTTTGATGAAGTCCATCATTTTGTGATAGTCTGAGTGGGCTTCATTCTTTTCTACCAAAGCTATGAAATTGTTCTTTTCATAGATGAACCCAGATTGAGACATAATCTTCACGACTGGTGCCATTGTTGTGAGTAGAAATTGCAGAGAATAACTTGAAGTTTTTGCAGAGAGAAAATGGTAAATGCTTGAAATTTCAAGAAAGCGTAAAGTAAAAATGAACAATCAGAAGGACTTATATGCTTTCTCAAATTAATAAACAAAAATATAAAAGAAAGATTTATCAATAAATATGCGTTAGTGAATTTCAGCCGTTTAAGAATAAACTGTAAGTATTCTAAAAACTACCTTTAAAACCAATACATACAGATGTATGTATGAGTATCAACGGTTAAGAGAATAGAATCAACGGCTGTTAAACACCTGAATCGATTGATGTGACATTTCAACAGATAAGGCAAATTGTCATCCGTTGAAAGGTACTTCAGTTTTATCCGTTGACGGATAAAAATTCCAGAAATGTATTTGTCTTTCAACGGATAATGACTATCCGTTGATAGAGCAATTTTGACTTTCAACGGATAGGGAACATCCGTTGATGGAATAAACTATGTTAAAAGTCAAATTTGTTCTTAGCAACTAATATATTTCAGGCTTCAATTCAAATTGCAATAAAGACATTAATTTTAAGAGTAATTAAGCATACCTAGCTCACTTACCAATCTTGTGAATGTTGATTCATCAAGTGGCTTGGTAAATATGTCAGCAATTTGTTGTTCACTTGGAACAAAATGTAGTTCCACTGTACCATTCATGACATGCTCCCTAATGAAGTGGTACTTGATATCAATGTGCTTGGTCCTTGAGTGCTGCACAGGATTCTCTGTTATGGCTATGGCACTTGTGTTGTCACAAAAGATAGGAATTCTATCAACATGAAGTCCATAGTCAAGGAGTTGGTTCCTCATCCATAACACTTGAGAACAGCAACTTCCAGCAGCAATGTATTCAGCCTCAGCTGTAGAAGTAGAGACTGAATTTTGCTTTTTGCTAAACCATGATACAAGCTTGTTTCCCAGGAATTGGCAGGAGCCTGTTGTACTTTTCCTATCTATTTTGCAACCTGCATAATCTGCATCTGAATAACCAATTAGATCAAAGCCAGATTCTCTAGGATACCAAATACCTAAATTTGGTGTACCCTTGAGATATCTGAAAATCCTTTTGATAGCAATTAAGTGAGACTCCCTAGGATCAGCTTGGAATCTAGCACATAGACATGTAGCAAACATTATATCTGGTCTGCTAGCAGTTAAATATAAAAGTGAACCAACCATGCCTCTATAACTTGTAATATCCACAGACCTTTCAGTCTTATTTAATTCAAGTTTGGTGGCAGTGGCCATGGGAGTTTTTGCAGATGAACATTCCATTAAGTCAAACTTCTTTAAAAGATCATAAATATATTTAGTTTGACTAATGAAAATTCCATCACTAACTTGTTTAACTTGTAAACCAAGAAAATAGGTTAGTTCTCCCATTAGGCTCATTTCATAATTACTTTGCATTAGCTTAGCAAACTTTTTGCAAAGTTTATCATCTATAGAGCCAAATATTATGTCATCTACATAAATTTGAACAAGTATACTAGAGCCATTAACATCCCTAAAGAAGAGAGTTTTATCAACAGTGTTAGATATATTTGATAATGTCATGGCTAATATGTTTTATGTTTAGATTTCAGATCTTATTTGAACAGAACAAATCAGTACTTAACTGATCAGTACTTATACTGGAAGTCAGAACTTAAGGGATATCAGTACTTATGTTATCAGGAGATAGATATCAGAACTTAAGTGCTGAAGGACGATCAGATAAGGACAGTAGATTATTAAAGTTAAGAAGATCAAGATAAACATAAGAAGAGATATGCATGAAGAAGGAATTCTGTGAAGAATGGAATACTTGGAATAGAAGATATCTGATTGATATATTTTAGGAAGCAGAATTATATTCCATATCAATTAGCGATTATCTTGTAACTGTGTAGTATATAAACACAGACATAGGGTTTACACTATAAGTGTTATCATTATCGAGAATATTATTTATTATAACCCTAGCAGCTCTCGTGATATTTTGTTCATCACTGAGAGATAACAGTTCCAGATTGTAACAGAGTTTATTGTTTAAATAAAGTTTGTTTTCTGTTACATAAGTTCTTGAAGTTTGATTTGATTGTAATAAACACTGTATTCACCCCCTCTACAGTGAAAGTGTGACCTAACAAGTGGTATCAGAGCTTTCTGTTAACACACATACAGTTAAAGATCCAAACACAATCATGTCTGACACAGAAACTCCAACTAAGCCTACCAAAACTGAGGAATCATCAAAGACATCAACTCAGAGTCGATATGAGACTATCAGAGTTCCCATATTGAGACCATCTGAATATCCCATATGGAAGGTAAGGATGACCATGTTTCTGGAAGCAACAGATCCAGAATACCTTGATAGAATCAAGGAAGGGCCTCACAAACCTACCAAGCTCGCTGTTGTAGTTGCAGGTGAAGCAGCAATGACCGTACCAAAGGAAAAGAATGATTACACTGCTGAAGATATAGCATCTATTGCTAAGGATGCCAAGGTACGTCACTTATTGCATAGTGCCATTGATAATGTAATGTCAAACAGGGTAATCAACTGCAAGACTGCTAAGGAGATATGGGATGCACTGGAGACAAGGTGTCAAGGAACTGAAACAGTTAAGAAGAACAGGAAGACAATACTCACTCAAGAGTATGAACACTTTGACTCTAGGACTAATGAGTCATTGACTGATGTATATGATAGATTTGTCAAACTCTTGAATGACTTGTCATTAGTAAATAAGGAGTATGATCTTGAAGATACAAACCTCAAATTCCTGTTAGCTCTTCCTGAATGTTGGGATTTGAAGGCAACAACAATAAGAGACAACTACAATCTTGATGAAACAACTCTTGATGAAATCTATGGAATGCTCAAGACTCATGAACTTGAGATGGAACAAAGAAGCAAGAGGAAAGGAGGAAAGTCAAGGACAGTTGCTCTCAAGGTTGAAGAGGAATCCCCCAAACCACCTTCCTCAAAGAAAGATAAGGGTAAAGCTCTTATCATAAAATCTGATACTGAGTCATCAAGTTCTGAGATTGATGATGACTCAGATTCTGAAAGCTTGCCTGAAACTGATGTTGATGAGGAGATGATGAAGCTGTGTGCTCTTATGGTGAAAGGAATCACAAAGATTGCATACAGGAAGTTCAGGAAGGGAAAGAAGTTTTCCAGGAAAGGCATAAGTTCTGATAAGAAGAATTTCAGAAGATCTGAAGGAAGAGGAGGAAAGTCTGACAGAGGAGATTACGCTAATGTTAAATGTTATAATTGTGGTGAGAAAGGCCACATATCTCCTGATTGCAAGAAGACCAAGAATGACAAAGGCAAAGCTCTTGTCACAAAGCAGAAAAGCTGGACAGACACCTCAGACTCTGAAAGTGAGGAGAACTATGCATTGATGGCAAATGCTGATAAATCAAGTTCTGAGAGCAGTTCTGAAGCTGCTGAAACAAAGGTACCTCAGACTACTTATGCTTTTCATACTGATGATATTAATGAGTTGAGAAGATATCTTAAAACCATGTTTGTTAGTTATAGAGATCAAACTTTAACATGTGAAAGATTAACTTCTGAAAATCTTGCTTTTAGGAAAAGAAATGATTTCTTAGAAAAAGAGTTAGTCATGTTTCATCAAACTCAGCAGGATAGAGATGATGCTTTTTATGTTAGGGATGAAGTGCTAAAAATGAATGAATCTCTAAAAACTGAGTTAGAAAAGGAGAGAGAGATTATCAGAACTTGGACTAACTCTGGCAAAACAACTCAAAATTTGCTAAGCAGTGGAAACTGGAAAGAGGGCTTAGGCTATGGAGAAAATAAAAAAGGAACTGTAGAAATTAAGCCTGTTGATAAGCAAAAGCCGAAGTTAAAACCTGTTAAGTTTGTAACTGAAAAATCCGAAAATGAGAAATCAGAAGTTAAAAAGGAATTAGCTTCTGACAAACTAAAACAGGAAAAGACAGCTGAAGTTAACATAGGCTTAATGACAAAGAAGCAGCTTAAGCATAAGCTGAAAGATGTTAAGAATGCAAACAAGGTAAAATCACCTAGGAAAAACAGGAATGGAAAGGAAGGTGTGAATAAAAGCAATAACTATAAATCTGTTCCTGATGCTCCTAGGAAAGCATGTCATAACTGTGGAAGTTCTAACCATCTGGCTTCTTTTTGCAGGAAGAATAAGAATATTAACTCCTTATCTACAAAGTCAGGAGTTAAGAGTCAGTCTGTTAGATACAAACCACAAAATCCTTGTTTTCATTGTGGTAGTTTATGGCATTCCATTTATACTTGTAAGGAATATCATAGTTTGTACTATGATTATTATCAAATAAAACCTTCTTTAAAGAAAGTTTCTGTTGTTCCTTCTAGTATAAGTTCTGATAAGAAAACTGTTAACATAAAATCTGATGTTAAATCCGCTGCAAATGTTAACAAACCTAAAAAGGCCAAAGGATCCAAGCAAGTCTGGGTCCTTAAAACTAATAATTAGTGGTCTTTTTGATTGCAGGGCAACAGGAAAAATATTTTAGTTCTGGACAGTGGATGTTCAGGACATATGACTGGAAATAAGGCCCTGCTATCAGACTTTGTGGAGAAAGCTGGCCCAAGTGTTTCTTATGGAGATGGCAACATTGGAAAAACTTTGGGATATGGCAATATCAATCTTGGGAATGTCATTATTAAAGATGTAGCTCTGGTCTCAGGACTTAAACACAACTTACTGAGTATAAGTCAAATCTGTGACAGAGGTTATCATGTTGATTTCTTTGCAGAACATTGTGAAATAGTTAGTAAATCTAAAGGAAAAATTGTTCTGAAGGGATTCAGGCGTGGTAACATTTATGAAGCTAAGCTTTCAACAAGTTCTGATGGTTCTGCAATCTGTTTAGTGAGTAGAGCCTCAACTGAAGAAAGCTGGAATTGGCACAAGAAACTCTCTCATTTAAACTTCAACAAGATAAATGAACTGATCAAGAAAGATCTTGTGAGAGGACTGCCAAAATCAGTATTTGTTCCTGATGGTCTTTGTGACTCATGTCAGAAGGCTAAACAAAGAAAATCTTCGTTCAAGAGCAAAACTGAATCATCAATTCTTGAGCCTTATTATCTACTTCATGTTGATCTATTTGGTCCAGTGAATGTCATGTCTATTGCAAAGAAGAAATATGCGTTGGTCATAGTAGATGAGTTCACCAGATACACATGGGTGTATTTCTTGCACACAAAAAGTGAAACTGCATCTATCCTGATTGATCATGTCAAACATCTGGATAAATTGATCAAAGATTCTGTGAAAATTTTGAGGAGTGATAATGGCACTGAATTCAAGAATTTGATAATGGAAGAGTTCTGCAAAAATCATGGAATAAAGCAGGAATTTTCTGCTCCTGGAACTCCACAGCAAAATGGAGTTGTTGAAAGGAAGAATAGAACTCTAATTGAAGCTGCACGAACAATGCTTGAAGAAGCAAAGCTTCCAACCTATTTCTGGGCTGAAGCTGTGCAGACTGCTTGTTTTACTCAAAATGCAACACTCATTAACAAGCATGGAAAAACACCATATGAGATGGTGAAGAACAAAAAGCCAAATCTCAAATACTTTCATGTATTTGGATGTAAGTGTTTTGTTCTCAAGACTCATCCTGAACAGCTATCCAAGTTTGATCTAAAAGCTGATGAGGGAATCTTTGTAGGATATCCACTTTCTACAAAAGCCTTCAGAGTCTATAATTTGAGAACAAAAGTGGTCATAGAATCTATCAATGTCTCTTTTGATGACAAGAAGATCACTGGACTTGAAGATTGCATTGATCATGATAAGCTGAGATTTGAAAATGAAGATTCATATTCTGATATCTCAAGTCCTGACAGTCTAAGTCCTGATACTGTAAATTCTGATGGATTAAACTCTGATGTTATTGAAACTGTGGTGACTACGTCAAAGGAAGATGCACCAATGCAGGGGGAGCATACTCAAGATATTATCACATCTCAAGAAGCATCAGAACATACATCTGGCTCTTCAAATTCTGATTCGTCAAGTTCTGATAAGCCAAGTACTGACAGTGCTGAAAATCTAAATACTGAAGGATCCAACTCAGAGAGCATAGTTTCACGGGGAGCATCAGAAAATGAAACCGAAGACAGCATGAATCATGGGGGAGCATCCAGTTCTAGAGAAAATCTTCCATCTGCAAGGAAGTGGACAAAATCACATACACCTGATTTAATAATTGGAAATCCTGAGGCAGGTGTCAGAACTAGAACAGGTACTTCGAATGAATGTCTTTACAATTCTTTTCTCTCTCAGTCTGAGCCAAAGAAAGTGGAAGAAGCTCTTCAAGATGCTGATTGGGTGCAAGCAATGCAGGAAGAGTTGAATGAATTTGAAAGAAACAAAGTCTGGACCTTAGTGCCAAGACCCAAGAATAGATCGGTTGTTGGTACAAAGTGGGTATTCAGAAACAAAACTGACAGTGATGGCATAATTGTAAGGAACAAGGCAAGGCTGGTTGCAAAAGGATATTCTCAACAGGAGGGAATTGACTATGATGAAACATTTGCTCCAGTTGCTAGGTTAGAAGCCATAAGGATATTCATGGCTTATGCTGCTCACAAAAAGTTTACTGTCTTTCAAATGGATGTGAAAAGTGCTTTTCTCAATGGAGAATTGGAAGAGGAAGTATATGTTGAACAACCTCCAGGCTTTGTAGATTCCAAACATCCAGATTATGTCTACAGGCTTGATAAAGCACTTTATGGACTTAAGCAAGCTCCTAGAGCATGGTATGAGACTTTAGCTCAGTTTCTTCTGGAAAGTGGATTCAACAGAGGAACTATTGACAAAACATTGTTCTATCTCAACCATGGCAAGGACTTACTTTTGATCCAGATTTATGTTGATGATATTATTTTTGGGTCTCCAAATGACAAACTTTGCAAAAAGTTTGCCAACCTAATGCAGTCAAGATATCAGATGAGTATGATGGGAGAACTTAGTTATTTTCTGGGCCTTCAAGTCAAGCAGAGTGAAGAAGGAACTTTTATTTGTCAATCTAAGTACACCAGAAACTTGCTGAAAAAATTTGGAATGCAAGACTGTTCAAGTGCATCCACTCCCATGGCCACTGCAACAAAACTGGATAAGGATACTGGTAATTCAGTAGATATTACTGATTACAGAGGTATGATTGGCTCACTTCTCTATCTAACTGCTAGTAGACCAGATATCATGTTTGCTACCTGTCTTTGTGCAAGATTTCAAGCAGATCCAAGAGAACCTCACTTAACAGCTGTAAAAAGAATCTTTAAGTATCTTAAAGGAACAGCTGATCTAGGATTATGGTATCCTAGAGAATCAGATTTTAAATTAATAGGTTACTCAGATGCAGATTTTGCAGGTTGCAAAATTGACAGGAAAAGCACAAGTGGTAGCTGCCAATTTCTTGGAGGCAGGTTGGTTTCTTGGTATAGCAAGAAACAAAAGTCAATTTCCACATCAACTACAGAAGCAGAGTATATTGCTGCAGGAAGCTGCTGTGCACAGATTCTCTGGATGAAGAATCAGTTACTAGATTATGGGTTAACGTATTTCAAAATCCCTATTTACTGTGATAATCAAAGTGCTATTGCTATGACAGGTAATCCAGTTCAACACTCTATGACAAAGCACATCAGCATCAGGTACCATTTCATCAGGGAACATGTGGATGAAGGTACAGTGGAATTGCATTTTGTTCCCACAGATCAACAAGTAGCAGATATCTTCACAAAACCACTGTGTGAAGCTACCTTTTCAAAATTGGTAAATGAACTTGGAATGATTTCAGGTTCTTTCTCTAAATCTGCTTAAACTTGTTCTATGTTATCAGACTTTATGATCAGTATTTACAGAATTAATCTCTTTGTATATTCTGTGCATTAATTGATAAATGTCTTTAAGTACTGACTGTTGTCTGATATATGTTTCTAAACTCTGATAAGTGATATGTCTGTTTCAGTAACTATTCAATCCTATGAGGATAACTGTGCTAGATACTGACCTACTAGTCTTCAATAAACAAATGATCCCATGAAAGAAGTAATTATTTCTGTGGAAATCTTATGACACAAGCAAATTCTGATAACTGAGCTTAGTTAAGTTTACTTTGTATATCTTATTACTAAGTCACAAATTAGAATAATGCTACTCATCTGTTTAAGTTCTGATTCTAGTAAAACTGCTGAATGTACTAAGTGCTGATAAACCTCACTTATCAAAAGAAGAACAATAATCAAAGAATAATATCAGGTACTCCTTTGAGATCTAGAGTAAAAATGTGAAAGGGACGACCCAAGTGCATTGCTGGTATTAAGTAAATATGCATTAGAAAAGCAAAATATTTTCTTGGTGACTTTTCACACTCTATGATTACTGGAGAAATACTCTGATAATAGCATAAATTCTGATAAACAGTCGTGACTCACTTACACTGAGAAGCCTCTGTAAAATAGAATTTCAAAAGATGCATAAAATTAGCACAAAAACAGTAGAGGTGAACTCATGCATGAACTCATTTATCAGTAGGTTTCAGGATAATGACAGCTCTTTAGCAAAATTTTAATTATGACTTATTTCTAAGATGTACTGAAATAGATCAGACTTTACTCTTTGTCTGTTATTTAGCTTAATGCACACACACATCACTCCATATGAATGATGAAATTTCTGTGGTGGTCTATGTTATTTTAGATAAACAGTCATTGTGTCACTTCTGCACAAATTCTGAGGACAAGTTCTAGTTACACGTTCTGATGATTAAGTTCTGACGTTCATAACTAAGAACTTGTATGAGTATTTACTAAGATAGATATTCCTTGTTCGAGTTAAGACATTATGTTCTGATAACTGTTAAGTTCTGGTATAGGTCTAAGTTCTGATTTCTCAGTCTAACCCTTTACTTGACTTATCTGTGAGTAAAATTTGGTAACAGTCTCAGATTAATTTCGAAATGTTGAAGTGGAAGATTAATAGTCTATGGTTAAAACATAATGGCACTCGTCCTTGAACAGTTCACTCTTGTTACATGTGTACATTCCTTTTCCAATGACTGTTATTCTTTTTCAAAGTCTAGGGAGACGAGGTAGAATTAATTCTACCTGTCTGCATTCAATATCTTTGTGTCTCTTGGCATTCTCATGCCTATATATGCAACCACTTCACATCAGTCTTTCCATCACATTCTTCTCACACACTTATCCTCCTTCTTCTGTCAAAAACACAATGGTTCGATACAACATGTTTTTGAACACACAAACCTTCACAATGGAGCTCAGTTGTGCCGAGTGGCAGCAGGAGTGGCATATAACAGCCATTCCTGAGGAGATCTGGGACTCTGTCCCACAGGAGGTGCTGGCTCACCTTCTATTCTTCGAGATGGATTACCATCGCCATCTGGAGCGCCTGGAGGAGGAAAGGCGGGAAGCTATCCGTCAGCAAGAGCGAATCATTCGACTCGCTATCTTGTTTGTCGAAGATAGGAAGAGGAGAATGACTTAATCTCATCTTCTTCCTGTTCTTCTTCATCCTCAGCTTTGTCAGGCTTCTTAGCAAGGACTAAAGCTGTTGACGTTAGGATTAGAAGCTTAGGGAAAATCTTGTATTGATGTAATTTCTATTTCATATATGTATTGACTTGATATATTAATGAAAACTGTTTTTACTTCAAGATTTTGTCTCTGAGTTATTTTATCTGTGTTGTTAAATCCTGCTTGATATTCTGATGACCATTTAAATTTTGTCTTTATTTAAGTTCTGATTCTTTGTCAGCACTTATTCATCGAAATTATCTCGGTCATTTTTAACATGATTCATTTTCAGAATATTAATGTTGCAGTGAAAAACAATTCAATCAGTGCTAACAGATTCAATTTTGAATTAAACCTGTGTCTCTTGATAACTGAAATGGTTTTTCCTTGAATCAAGGCAACTGGATAAGTAATCATTCCTGTTTTCTCGAGCCCAGTAACTATCCGTTATTACTGCATGTCTGACAGGTGTCCAACGGTAACATTTTTCTTCGAGTATAAGAACAACAGAGAGAAGATTTCTTTAATCTTTTACTTTCTTTATACTTTATCTCTCTTCTTACTTTTACTCTCTTTCTCATTCTTTCTCACGTTGGTTTTTCATACAGACATTATCTCACACACCTAACAGGCATACTTGAATTTCAATATTTTTTCACATGGCACCAAAGGATTTCATCATTGATGGAGCAAAGTTTGTTCCAAACAACTATGCTGCAATTCTTGATCATGTTGAAGCTCCATCTGAATTGCATTTTGTGCAAGATCTTCTTGCACATAGTGAGGTTGGGTACGCCTTAACTCAGCCTGAATTATTTTCAAGTCAACAAGTTCTGCGGTTCTGGAGGACTGGAGTTTATGATGATGGTGGTAAACGAGGAACTCCCAGTATTATCTTCCAAGTGGGTGACTCATCCTATGTAGTCACTCCTGGTACAGTACGAAGAGCATTACATCTTCCAGAAGATTGTACCTTCTCTATACCAGAGGAATCAGAACTTCGGGGGTTAATGACTGATTTGGGATATGAAAAGAGTCTGACGAAACTTGGACAGTTGAAACGGGCTAATATCAGAAGAGAATGGAGTTTCTTCTTCGATTGCATCACCAAGGCTTTTGGCAACAAGTGTTCAAATTTTGATGCCATCCCAATTCTGAGTCAGCACATCGGGTATGCTATTATCCATCAAACTCATTTTGATTTTGCAACTGGAATAATTGGTTTTATTGGGGATAGGATGACAGAGGATCGAGATGTTGTTTATTTTGCTAGATTCTGTCAACTTATTTATACGTATTGTACTGCTGAACCCCAGTTAGTCAGCACTCAAACCCCACCTTTTAAGGTTGCAAAAAGGTACTTTAACGACCTGATAAATGCTGACACAAAGAAATCAATGGTGAGACAATTACAGATTCCTCAGTCTGTGAAACAGATTCTGGTAAATGCTGATCCTGCTACTTACAAATCTGTTTACTCAAATGTTCAACCAACTCACCATAACCAAAATCCATCAACCTCAGTCCCTACCTCTCATTCTACTCAACCTACCCTCAGAACTTATCTCAAATCCTATCTCTCCACTTCACAGACTGCTCAACCTTCTTCTTCAGCACCTACTGTGAAGCCTACATCCTCTAAGCCAAAGAGAACAAAGACTGTTCCTCAAACATCTCAGAAGAAGAGGAGGATTACTTTGAGAGATGAATCAGATTCTGAGGATCAGATTCCCTCTTCAGAACCTATGATAGATGAAGCTGAGAAGGCAACTTCTCAGAAGGATTCTGCAATTGGGGGTTCTAGGCTTCTCAAGAGGCTTAGACGTATGACGGTTCCTGCAACTCCCAAGGAATCCAAATCAACAAGGAAGTACAAGAAACAGAGGGCACAGAGGCCAGTTTCAGATGATGAGGAGGAAGCAGCTAAGGAAGGGGATCTGGAATCTCTGATCTCACAAGACAAGGAATTTGCTCCAGTCACTTCTTCTCCATCAACTCCATCTCAGGAACCTGTATCTGACAAGGCTAATTCACCTTCTATATCTCTTGTTGATCCAGGCACAAGTGCTGAAATTGATATTCAGAACTTGGTTGTGCCTGAAATACTTTTCATAGAAGCTCCAACAGCAAATAATCCTTCCACAACACCTGTTACTGATGCTGTTCAAACTCCTGAGTTATCACTAACACCTTCTCTGCATCAAGATGATGATCAGATTTTAGGTGAGCATCAGGATATGGCTGTTGATCAGAACTTAGTATCAAATCAGCAATTAGAGGATGTTGAAGCCTCCATTGCTACTCATACAGTTGTCTTATCAGAAGATACTGATTCTTTAAGTTCTGATGCTGCAAATGTTGGAGATACTGGTGAAGCTGCTACAACTGTAGATGCTGATGAAGCAGGTCCTTCAGGACATACTCCTCTACTGACTCTTCCTAAGTCTGAACTGCTAAAGGAGTTTGTTATCAGGGATGCACCAGTACCTTGGAGTGAAACTCCTGCAGGTCAGGAGTGGACTAAGGAATGGAACTCAGTTTCATGTGTTCCAAATGCTTTACATCTTGCTGAGCACTTGACTAAAGCTGATGACATGTTACATTCTGATGATTTTAAAACCCAGCTTAGAGTCACTGCATTGAGTACTAAACATCTACAAGGTCTTCATTTCAACACTCATGCAGAGCTACACAAGATTCAGGAGAACTTTATTAAACAGGAACAAGTTTGGAAACTTGATAAGAAAAAGTTCTTCCAACCTACCATTGACAGGGTTGCTTATATTGAGAAAACTCAAGAGAAGCAACAAGCTCAGATTGATCAAATTCTGACAAATCAAGCTTCTCAGCAATCGCAACTTACTGAAATCCAGACCTCAGTGGAACTACTTATCTCTCTTTTATTACCTGCTGATGCCAAAAAGGGGGAGAAGGTAATTAAGTCCAAATGCAAAACCAACAAGTCACTGCAAGGAAAGGATGATGGAAAAGATGACCAAGGAAACTCTGGAATGGGTGGTGGTCATAGTCAAGGTAGAAGGTTTACATCAAGACAAGCTAGTCACAGAACAAGTTCTGATACTGGGAAAAGAATAAGTTCTGCTGCTGGTAAAAGGATAAGTTCTGATGAACTTCTAGATCTTGATGAGGAAATGTCAAGACAGTTATTTCTTCAAGAAAATCCAGGGATGGACTTGGAAAGTTTAAAGGAAGAAGAAGCCAGACTTAAATCAGAGAAAGTCACATCTAAATCTGAAGCTTCTGGTAAAAAGTTACTCCCAAAACCTAAAGGCATTGTGATCAAAGAAAGGATACATACTGAAGAAACTTTGGCTAGATCACAACCACAGATAGATCCAAGATCCAAGGGTAAAGAAAAGGTTGGTGAACCTATCAAGCCTTATGTACCTCCTGAGGAAGAAGAAATTACTGATGGAAAAGATAATCTTGCTCTGACTTCAAGAAGAGTTCTTAAAACAACCTCTGACATGGCTCAAGTTGTTCAGAGTCAAGAAATTGTAAGTTCTGATATTCAGAAGAAGCAAGTAACCTCTGACAGTGCTCAAGTTAACTTGATATCAGAAAATAAATCTAAAACGCTCCTACCAGGATTCACTAAAGCAAAACAGACTCAATCTTTGAAGACTACTTCAAGTGGTTTTGAAGCAAGAGTAGTTACTGGAAAGGAAGCTAGAGATAAAACTGGATTGGGAAGTGCTGATGAAAGAAGAGTACACAACACTACCGATGATCCAACTTCCTTGAGTGAACCAGGTATTGGAGCAACTCCTGAGAGATTGAATCAACTAGAATCTGTACAGATGGTTTACCATATCTTCTTGAAAGAATACATCATGTTGTATTTCATGACAGATGGTAGGGTTTATCATATAAGACAAAATGCCATTCCATTGAAGTATTTTGAAGAATTGGAGCATGTATTATTCTTACTTCAAGTGGATGACAGAATAACAGAGACTGCTGCAAACTATTTAAAGGAACAGATTCAGAGACAGAAAAGACTTTATTCTGTTAAGTCTGACAGCAGATATGTTCCAAAGTACAGAAATCACAATGGTGATATTGTTGATATGAAGCCTAATACTGCACAGATCAGAACATATCTTGGTATTAAGGGGCTTGAATTCAATCTAGAGTCTAATAAAGCTTATGTCATAAGACTAGATCGGGAGTTGAGAAAAGCAAAGATTAATGATCTCAGAGCTGCAATATTTCAAACTGGTGAAGATACTGCAGAGCTTAAAGATGTCAAACGGAGAATGATTGATGAACTCAGATATGCTGAGAAATGTTTGTTGAAGAATTATCTCAGAACAACTCCTGACATCAGAGAGATCAGAAAATGATGAAGCCAAGTCGAAGATCTACAACTGCTTAAATTCTGATATTTATACAGATTGAAGTTGTTATCAGAAGTTGAATTGGTAAAAACTTTAAGGACTGTAAGTTGTAGTTATCTTGTCTATTTCTCATGCATTTGTACTTAATGTTTTTGACATCATCAAATATCTGTTAAACTTGTATATTTTGTTAATTTACAAGTTGGGGGAGATTGTTAGATATATTTGATAATGTCATGGCTAATATGTTTTATGTTTAGATTTCAGATCTTATTTGAACAGAACAAATCAGTACTTAACTGATCAGTACTTATACTGGAAGTCAGAACTTAAGGGATATCAGTACTTATGTTATCAGGAGATAGATATCAGAACTTAAGTGCTGAAGGACGATCAGATAAGGACAGTAGCTGATTAAAGTTAAGAAGATCAAGATAAACATAAGAAGAGATATGCATGAAGAAGGAATTCTGTGAAGAATGGAATACTTGGAATAGAAGATATCTGATTGATATATTTTAGGAAGCAGAATTATATTCCATATCAATTAGCGATTATCTTGTAACTGTGTAGTATATAAACACAGACATAGGGTTTACACTATAAGTGTTATCATTATCGAGAATATTATTTATTATAACCCTAGCAGCTCTCGTGATATTTTGTTCATCACTGAGAGATAACAGTTCCAGATTGTAACAGAGTTTATTGTTTAAATAAAGTTTGTTTTCTGTTACATAAGTTCTTGAAGTTTGATTTGATTGTAATAAACACTGTATTCACCCCCTCTACAGTGAAAGTGTGACCTAACAAACAGTACCTCTAGTGAAGTGATTCTCCAAAAGAAATTTTGATAAGGTTTCATACCAGGCTCTAGGTGCTTGCTTCAGTCCATAGAGTGCTTTCAACAGATAATACACATAGTCTGGAAAATTTGGATCTTCAAATCCTGGAGGTTGACTTACATAGACTTCTTCCTCTAATTTCCCATTTAGAAATGCACTCTTGACATCCATTTGATAGACTTTGAAATTGGCATGGGCTGCATGGGCTAGAAATATTCTGATGGCTTCAAGTCTTGCAACAGGAGCATATGTTTCATCAAAATCTATTCCCTCTTGCTGAGAATAGCCTTTAGCAACCAGTCTGGCTTTATTCCTTATGATAATGCCATTTTCATCCATCTTGTTTCTGAATACCCACTTTGTGTCAATAGGACTCTTGTTCTTTGGTTTGGGTACCAGCTTCCATACTTGGTTTCTCTCAAATTGGTTCAGCTCTTCCTGCATAGCTAATATCCAATCTGGATCCAATAGAGCTTCTTCCACTTTCTTAGGTTCCTCCTGAGACAGAAAACTACTATACAGACATTCATCTTGAGTGGCTTTTCTTGTTTGCACTTTAGATGATGCATCACCAATGATCAGTTCAAAGGGATGATTCTTGGTCCATTTCCTTTGTGGTGGAAGATGTGCTCTAGATGAGGTGGCCTCAGTATTGTCATGATGTGAGACAGAGTGTTGACTAGTTGAAACTCCCCCTGAGTTGTTGGTCCTTTGCAGGGAACTTGGAGTTCTATCAACTGATGATGTAAATCGATTATCCGTTGATGAACTATGATCAACGGATGCTTCATTTTGTACTTCAACGGATGATGCACTATGTCTTTCAACGGATACTGCATTGCCTCTATCAACGGATGCAGTATTTTGTGCATTATCCAAGGGCATGTTTTGAATCCCTTTTGAAGTGTCATCTCCATCAGTCTCCTCTTTACTATCATCACAATATATCTCAATGTTGTCAAATTTGAGTCTCTCATTATGTCCCTCATCTGTTAGTCCATCAATCTTTTTATCATCAAACACAACATGCACAGATTCCATAACAATGTTGGTTCTTAGATTGTAGACCCTATAAGATTTTCCAGCTGAGTAACCAACAAATATCCCTTCATCAGCCTTTGCATCAAACTTCCCTTTATGGTCAGATTGATTCCTCAGTATAAAGCATTTACATCCAAAGACATGAAGAAAGTTTAGAGTTGGTTTTCTTCTCTTGAACAACTGATAAGGAGTCATGCCTTTAGCTTGATTGATCAAAGAAATATTCTGAGTGAAGCAGGCACAATTAACAGCTTCAGCCCAGAAATATGTTGGTAACTTTGATTCTTCAAGCATTGTTCTGGCAGCTTCAATTAAAGATCTGTTCTTTCTTTCAACAACCCCATTTTGCTGAGGTGTTCTTGGAGCTGAGAACTCATGCATGATTCCATTTTCTTCACAGAACAGCCTTAATGTCAAATTCTTGAACTCAGTTCCATTGTCACTCCTGATATTTCTAACCTTCAAGTCAGGATGATTGTTGACTTGCCTGATGTGATTGATAATGATTTCACTTGCTTCATCCTTTGATCCAAGAAAATAGACCCATGAGAACTTTGAGAAATCATCTACAATCACTAAGCAATATCTTTTTCTTGCAATAGACAATACATTGACTGGTCCAAACAAATCCATATGTAGCAGCTGTAATGGTTCATCAATTGTTGTTTCAAGCTTCTTTTTGAATGATGCTTTCCTTTGTTTGCCTTTCTGACAAGCATCACACAAACCATCCCTTGAGAATTCAACTAGAGGGATTCCTCTAACTAAGTCCTTTTTGACTAGATCATTCATTGTCTTGAAATTCAAGTGAGATAGCTTCTTGTGCCATAGCCAACTTTCAACTGTGCTTGCTTTGCTGAAGAGACAAGTAATGGATTCTGCATCTGTAGAGTTGAAGTCAGCTATGTACACATTTCCTTTTCTAACTCCAGTTAGAACCACTTTGTTGTCTTTCTTACTAGTGACAACACAGGCTTCAGAATTGAAGGAAACTGTATTCCCTCTATCACATAGTTGACTGATGCTCAGTAAATTGTGCTTGAGACCATCAACTAATGCAACTTCATTAATGATGACATTCCTTGTTGAAATCAAGCCATATCCCATAGTAAACCCTTTGCTGTCATCTCCAAAGGTTATGCTAGGGCCAGCTCTCTCCTTGAACTCTGTGAGCAGGGAGAAATCTCCTGTCATGTGTCTTGAACAACCACTGTCCAAGTACCATAGATTTCTTCCATTTCCCTGCACACCATAAAATCAATCAATTTGATTTTGGTACCCAAGTTTCCTTGGGTCCATTCTTGTTAGCCTTTCTCCTAGACTTCATTCCTCCTGCATCTTTAGACTTAGGTAAGTTTGAGTCAACCTTGGTCTTAGATGTAGTTGGTTGAGGTGTAGGGTTAGTCACAGAATCATTTAGCACATTTGTAAAATTATTAGGCATTGATTGTGCAAACATGTTATTCCACATGGGCATATTGTATGGCATTTGAGGCATACTAAATGCAGCAAGATAAGGATTGTTAAAATATGGCATGTTTACAAAATGTGCATAAGGATTTTGTTGAGACATAACAGGCATAGCATGCAGAGGTGATGCAGACATATTAGGCATAGAAGAGGGTACAGTTATGGGAGTCTTCTTAATGGATTTACAATTAGCAGATAGATGATTAACACTACTACAATGCACACAGCTTTTTCTAGGAGCATACCTATCAGGTGTGTAATTGTTGTGTTTATTAACTCCTACCTTCCCATTTCTGTTGGATTTTCTTTTAGATTCCTTTTTATCCTCAACCATCTTGAGCCTATTATTTAACTGTTCTAAGGTCATGTGCCCTACATTCACCTTACTGACATCTTTGGATGTGCTTGCTTCTTCTTTGACAAAGTTCTTTGAAGTTGAACCAAACTTTTTGTTGAGTTTCTTTAGATTCTCTCTTTTAGAAACATCTGCCTGTTTTGATTGAGGAACCTTCAACGGATGCTCCTTTTCTTCCTTCAACGGATAACTTTCATCATCCGTTGATTCCACATCCGTTGACAGTCCATCAATTAATTCCAGTTTCTTTTTATTTTTATCCCAGGCAGTTTCACAGAATGATTCAATTCCTTGGACCTTAGCAATTTGAGCACTTACATCCCTAGATGTCTTCCAGGCTTTAATCACCTCTTGCTCTTTCTCTAATTGATTGGAAAGTATTTCTACTTTCTTAACAGATTCAGCTAGTTCATTTTCAACAGATATACAATGCAACTTTGTTTTCTCTAGGTCAATCATCTTATCTTCTAACAAAGCATTTCTATTACTTAAAAACAGATTGTTCTCTTTAATCCTACTATTTTCTTTAGCAAGAGATTTAAGAGACACACGCAAATGATACAATTCAGTAGACATGTCATTAAAAGCATCATTGCACTCTTCTTTAGTAAGCTGTGTTAAGTCAGTAGTGATTACCTGATTGCTTGATGAACTAACTTCATTTTCTTCAGAATCAGCCATGAGAGCAAGGTTGACATACTCCACATCTTCATCCTCTTCATCTCCATTAGCTGCCCAGTCCCTTTCTTGAGTAATGAAAGCCCTCTCCTTTTGCTTGAGTAGATCAAAATATTTCTTTTTGTAATCTACTTGTTCAAATTTCTTCTTTTCAGAAGTTGGCTTTCTGCACTCACCTGCAAAGTGTCCACTTATACCACAATTGAAACACTTGAACTTGGATTTGTCCACAGTGTTTTTGTGAGGTTTAGTGGCTCTAGTATTTTTCTTGAATTTCATCTTTGCAAATCTTCTGGACAGAAATGCAAGATGCTCATCAATACCATCTGAGTCATCTTGGCTGGAGTTGTCTTCATTTTCAGCAACTTGCTCTTTCCCCTTGCTTGATTCCTGATTTCTTATACCATCTTTGGAGTTTGATGTAGATCTCGCAGTTTCTTGTCTGCATTTCCTCTCATCTTCAGCTACCAATGCAACTGAACTTCCTTTCTTTCTCCCCTTCTCCAATACCTCATCCTGTTCCAGCTCTAGTTCATAAGTCTTCAAGATTCCATACAATCTTTCAAGAGTGAAGTCCTTATAATCTTGAGAGTTTCTTAAGGAGACAGTCATGGGTTTCCATTCCTTTGGCAAGGATCTTAAAAATTTAAGATTTGAATCCTTCACCTGGTACACTCTTCCATACAGCTTCAGTCCATTCAACAGCTTTTGGAACCTATTGAATGTTTCATTTAAAGATTCATTTTCTTCAAAATGAAAGTATTCATACTGTTGAATGAGAAGCTGCATTTTGTTTTCTTTCACTTGTTCTTTACCTTCACACAGTAGTTGAACTGTGTCCCAAACCTCTTTGGCAGTTGTGCAATTTATCACATTATCAAACATATCCATGTTAAGACCATTAAACAAAATGTTCATAGCCTTCTTGTCCTTGTGGACTTCTTCTGTGTCTTCCATTGTCCATTCTGCTCTAGGTTTTGGAATGGATTGACCAACAGCAACTGTGGCTGTAGCAACTGTTGCTACTTTGTGGGGAATGTGAGGACCATTCTCAATGCAGTTTACATAACCTTCATCTTGGGAGAGTAGATGAAGGTGCATTTTCACCTTCCAATGGTGATAACTGTCTTTGTCAAGAACTGGGATCTTTACTCCAATATCCTTCTTACTCATCTTTGTTAGATTCCAAGATCTTTAAACTCTTTGTATGTCAAGAGCCTGCTCTGATACCAATTGTTATTCCTAGTGGACTAACAATGAGATTTACAGAAGGGGGGTTGAATGTAAATCTCAAAACTTTTTCAAGTTTTGAGCAGTTTATGAAAGTTGTGTGTTCAAGAAGAACAAGTGTGTGAATTGCTTTAAGCTAATACAGACAGATACATATTCAAGCACAAATGTAAAGAACACAACAGACCTTAAAAACTTTTCTGGTGGATTTGTTGTTCCACCAGAGATGGTATTTTAGAAAATCTGTGATTAAACAATGTTGATCACAGCTGCATCCTAGTACAAACTAGATGAATTTTCTCTCAATATTTTTCTAAACAGCTCTGGAAAATCTCTCATCTAATTACTAGCTTCTACTTGGTTTATATATTACCAAGTGTACAAGTGAAGAACAATATAAAATACAATAATAAAATAAGATCTTCACTTGCTTCTTTTCCTGTTCACTCCAGTACTTTGTTGACTATTGCATCTTTGTACTAAAGAAGAACGGCTGCTTTTTCTGTTGTTCCTGAAATTCGGCTACCACATCTCAGTTGTCTCTACAACCCATGTGCCTCTGTTTGTAGGTACAACTACCCCTTATCAACGGCTAATCATCAGAACATCCGTTGAAGCTTTCATCCGTTGATGCACTCATCCATTGAAGGATGTTATCCGTTGAAGCTTTCATCCGTTGATGCACTCATCCGTTGAAGGATGTTATCCGTTGATGACTTTATCCGTTGAAGCTTTAGAGACATCCGTTGAAGCTTAGCTTCTCATCCGTTGAAGGTCTTTAAGTCATCCGTTGATACCACTTCACTTATACAAAATTACAAGGCATGAAGTATTTACAATTGGCCTTCCTATCTGCATATCATCTAGTAGTCAACATGACTCATAGTTTCTCTCAACTTCCAAGAATTACATTTTAAATACAGAGACTGAAATATGCTACAACACTAGACTTATTTCTAAGTAAAGCTACACCATCAACGGATAGCCAAAGTGGTCTTATCCGTTGAGGCTACAGACACTAAATTTCTACTTAAGTATTTTGTTAAACATATCATCAAACTAATGCACATACATTCCTAACAGTATGCAATCAAACTTGTCACAAAATGAGTAGGGATCATTAGCTTTTACTTCATTATACTTGCATGCTCCCAATCTTGGCTCACTAACAGCCTTTTTATAAAGGTGAGTTTGATAATTTGTAGAACCATATTTTTGACACTATTTCTTAAGAGCATCTGCACCAAATACAAAGTTATTGCTTTTTTTATTCCAACCTTCCCATTCATGTTTTTCTTCTTCTTTCTTGCATTCTCAGCCTTAACTTCCTTGATTAGTTTCTTTGGAGTTTGGTTTACCATGGGATTTTTTTCAGCTTTGGAAGTTGGAGTTGTTTCTGTGCATTTCTTCTCATTATCTTCATCAGCAATTTCTTGCTTTATGATCAACTCATTTTCACTGAAATTTACTTCACATGCTTTGAACAGTGGTGAATCAACCTTTCTCAGCATAGCTGGGAAATCTTCATTTATTGTTGTCTTTCCCTCGTCACCTTCAACTTTCTTGTTATTGTTCAATGCATCATAATCCTAACCAATAGCTATGTTAGCACATGGTTTGTTCCTCTCATGGTACTAACCAACTAGCTGGGATGCATTTCTGAAAGACTTCAGTTTCACCTCATTCTTCACTATCTTTTCTCTTAACACAGCTTCTATTTCACTAGCACACTTCAGCTTGTTCTTTAGATATTCATTCTCTTGTTTGATTGTCTCAAGCTCCACAAGCAGTAGCTCAAACTCTTGTTTCTCACTCTCAAGCTTCTCATTAGCTTTTAATAACCTACTGACCTCCTCAGTAGTTGCTATCATGCTAGTATGTATATGGAACATTTCCATGCTCATCCTTTCAACAGTAACCTTATATTGACTTTCATTTAAATCAATAGTGGTAAGAGTTGGTACCTGTATTTTTGATGAGGATGACTCTCCTTGCTCTATGGACATGAGTGTATAGTTTTCTACTTCCTCATCATCATCATTATCTGAATCATCCCAACTCTTTCCTTCTGTAATATAATATTTACCATGTTTCTTTCTTAGAAGAGCCTCATACTTTGCTTCCAATTCAAGATTGGCCTTCTCCTTTTTCACCTTTTTAGGCTTCCTGCATTCTTTAGAAAAATTGCCCAATTCATCATAATTGAAGCACCTGATCTTTGACCTATCAACAGATCATGTTTTGTAGCCATTTTTACTGCCAGAGTTGTACTGTGTCTTTGTCTTCCAACTGTTGTCCTTGTTGGATGTTTGTCCCTTTTTTCTCAAGAACTTTGGCTTCTTCACTCTAATGATAGAGAATTTTCTTGCTAAGTAAGACATGGACTGATCTAACTCATCCAGTTCATCCAAGGTATATAATTCATCCTCTTCAAGTTCAATAATAACTTGTTTATGTGGTTCCCTGTTCTTTGCTCATTACTTGTAGCAACCGGAGTTTCGATTTCTTGTTCATCATCATATGGCTGGCTATCATTAAAATTAGAGTACTTGATCCATTAATAATATGCCCTTGACCAGCTCTTAAAGATTTTCTTTGGATCATTTCCAGTTCAAAGGTTTTTAAAATACCATATAAATTTATAGTGTCATTCTGCTCAAGTCTCTCCCTTCTCTTATGGCTGAAATCTTATGTTTTAGATGGTCAGGAAGGGTGAAAAAAAATTTCAAGTTAACCTCCTCAGCTTCATAGTATTTATCATTAAGCTGCAAGTCATTAATCAGCTTATTGAATCTTTCAAAGACATCAATTATACTTTCCTTTGGTTTAGCCATAAAACCCTCATACTGAGGCACCAATATCTTATTTGGTTAGATCTAACTTCCTCAGTTCCTTCACACAAAATTTCTATTTTCTCTCAGGTCTGTTTAGCTGTATCATAATTGACAATAATATTATACATGACATTGTCAAGTGACTCTATCAGAATTAATTGCAGAACACTATCAAGAGATACCTTTTCTTTTTCAGTTTTTGTGTATTTAGAAGGATCTTTAGGACCATAATGTGCTGGGATGACCATGTCTCCATCTGTAGATTTTTCAATCCTTTCTATAGGAGTGAATGTTCCATTCTTTAGAATAGATGTGCAAGGAATTGGTCATCCTTAGAAACAACATCATTTTCTTTTTCCATAATATGTAGTTAGTCTTATCAAGGCTGGTATCTTAATACTGCTAATCTTCTGTGTATTCATTCTTCCAAGAATTTTCATCTGTTTACTTTTAGATTTTTCTCTGATACCACTAGTTAGGTAATGAATACAACACAGGGGGGTGAATGTGTTTTGGTTATTTTTAAGGCTTTTTGAGTGTTTGTTGCTTGGTTAACAAAGCAGATTAGAAATGCAGTAATGTTATGTTAAGTGAAAAAATAGTGCACATAATATTTCAAAACTCACTTAATTTTGTATTAAAATCAAGCTAGTGTTTTGCTACAAATCCTGGGTTCTTTGTAAGTAAAGAACTCAGCTTCTTTCTTGAGAGTTTTTCAAGAAAAATAGCTCTGTTTGATACAAAATTAAAAGAAAAGGACCAATGTTTACTTTATAGATTAGTAAACACGGGATTACACAACATGCAATAAGATGTACTAAACCCTACTTTAAGTTATCTCTAAAGCTTTTCATTTCTGGCTTAGTGAATCCTTGCATATCTTGTAGATCTGTGACTTTCCTTTATTAGTTAATCTTGGCCTTTGATCTTGTACTCTTCAAGTTGCTTTTGTAGACTTTTTAATCTAAATAATTAGATCATTTGTTGAATGATAATATTGAATATTTAACTTGTCTGTATTCTGTACTTGAGCTTCATGTCGAGATCTCCAGTTGTTGTTATAGAGAACTGACATCTCGATAAGTATAATGGCTTATTAAGATATCTTAGTTCTCTACAAGTGTTTTGACTTGTCGATGTCTCCTAGTTCTCGATAGATAACTTTGACGTGTCGAGATCTCTGAGTTCTCAATAGGTAACATGGACTTGTTGAGATCTCTGAGTTTTCTATAAGTGAACTTGGCTTGTCGAGGTTTTCAAATCTCTGCATGTAGAAATAACTTGTCGATATCTCTAATCTTCATATCTTCATTTGCCTTGTCGATATCTCATAATTCTCGATATGCAGAAATGACTTATCGATATTGTAACACCCCCAAATCCGGGGTCGGGGATCCGGGTTGTCACGAGTTCCATTTCCCTTAATAACACCCAATCTTAATAAATAATCAACTACTCTGTACTGTGACCCCACAATAAACACACATACCACAAGTTATAGTCTCAGAGATGAATATCCAAAAAATAATCACAAGTCATTTTATTCCACAAATATATGCCAATACACCTTAAAAGGGTTTCTGAATAAATTTACATTTTCTTTGCCATTATTACAATTCATATTATACATAAGTCTGGTACATCAAAAGTTGAAAGCCTAGCCTATTGGTAGTTCCTACCTCAGCTACAGCGGCATCAATGCTTCCAGAAGACTGCAGAACGTTTTCTAACCGCTTGCGAATCGGGAGCTTGGTCCTGTTCATCTTGTCTATCTGATGTTGTGTGATGAAAGAAGAAGGCAAGGGTGAGCAACAAGCCCACCAAAATAATATATAATATGATTAACAATATATGAGCCTTCTCATAGTACTCATGAAAGTCTTGGTCAAAACAAATGAACCAAGTTTGATATCTTAATGCGATGAAGTCGCAAAATATTCAGTATATATACATATATACTTTTCAAAATCTTGGAAGTCCTCTTCCATGCATAATATACACAAAGTTCCAGTTTATAACTGTATAAAAATATCGTTGCAAGGTGATCTCATATATCTAACCTTGTCTCAACGTTTTTCTGAAAGTCTCTGTCATTCATAAGACAACTATTAACTAGATATAAGTTAAAAGATGAAGTTACAAGATACTCCAATATACTTATATCTTTTCCAAATACTACTTGAACTACCACCGTTCAAGTTATAATTAGTTTCAAAAGTTCATCACATAGATGAGACTACAAGACCAGATTTGAATAGATTAAATCTTTTAAAATATCATCAAAATAAAATGAAGTTACGAGATACTTCATTTGATGCAAACATCATTTTGAAAACTTGACCCTGCCCACACTCAACAATCGCCCAACAGTAGCTTTTCTATCGAAGTGCTCTGGGTAGTGTTGCAGAAATATCCAATTGGATGATGAACTCATTACGGGAGTTTGCCGTGCCAGGAAGACCACTTACGATGATCAGTCGTAGTAGTGCAACCCCACCATTTTCTACATGTAGAGGAGAACCTGTCGGATTTACTTGTCAACCGAACACTGAACTCCTAAGGAATGGACCGTCTTAGCGGAACTTCCAGGCCAATTGGGCCAATATAATAAGGCTGGGCCGGCGCCACTCGACCACTTACGCCACTCCTAGTTCAGATGAAATCCATGACTCTGAAACGTAAAGCTCGTCCCCACTTTCCCCAAGTAGAAACTTGTTGATATGGTTCCATCAAGAAGTCATATCTAGTTGGAAAGGAAAACTTACCGATATTTCCCAGGCGATGCCTGTTAATGGATTAACTTGTTCCAAGAATTTTACTTCCCGAGTGTTGGGTAAGTAATCAAAAATTCTTTTATCAAGACAACAACCTTGTTGCGAATATAAAACACACCACAGAGCCGGATCCCTCAGGTTTTGAGCGAGTATTTAAATCCCCTTCGAAAGGAGGATCTTAAATATAAAAATGAGTTTTTGGATCCGCTCTAACTTTTGAAAATCATTTTAAGGACTCGAAAACACTTTAAAGAGTGTTTGGAATAATGCTGATTTAATAAAGTAAATCAGTCTCAATATAAAAGAAATATCTGAATATTATTATTTAAATAATATTCCCATAAAGAATAATTGAGGTAGAAGTTGGAAAACTTATACTTGAAATGAATAGTAAATAATCAAAGATATACTTATACGAAAGTAATATCTTATTTGAATAAAAAGTAAGTTTGATTTTCGACACATTATTCTTTAATACAATAAAGAATATTATTAACTAATAAGCAGAGTCATAATACCTCGAATGAATATTATAAATAATATTCATTAAATAAAATAAAGGAGTCATACATCCTCAAATGAATATTCAAATAATATTCAATTAATAATATTAAAGGAGTCATAAGTCCTCGGATGAATATTCGAAATAATATTCAATAAATAATATAAAGCTATCGAATAACCTTTATTCGATTAATAGTTTTGAAATTATAACCATATATATATATATAAATATATATATATATACAAAATCTACTCGGGATCCTCGATTCCCGGTTTTAGAAAATGTTTTCACCTTTGGTCCCTATACTAAGGGTATATGCAAATTACCGCTATTCTCTAGCATAGGTATTATCAACTTAACCAACAGATATATATGACAAGAGTACGAAACAGGCATGCATATGTACCATATCACATGCTACAATATATCACAAGAATTTGCTAATATAACCATCATGCATCTATTACAAGATAATGCATATACAAGTGTATACATCACAACAACAGTATAACGGGTAGAAAACTTGCCTGAGTGCTCCCGGATAGACTTAAGCTTAGAGTGGGTCCGATAACCTATGAACAACAACATAAGTCGGAATTAAACCCCGGTCGCTTAAGAAACTAGACTTTAACCATTTAGAGTCCTAACGTTCGCTTTCGCGCTTAACGATTTACTTAAGTCGCTCGAGTACCCTCGGCTCCACCATTTTTAATAAATTAACCATTACGAGTTTTAAGGGGATTCTTTCGCAAGTGTCTTACCAACTGCCTATTACACCTTACATAAATGTTTCTTACCTCAATTAGTCATTTAAGGTCCTTAACCAAGGTTTCAAAGTAAGGCGAGGGGTAATGGTTCGGTCGCGAAACGCCGTTACTTAAAACGGTCGTTTCTCCTAAACCGTACATTGGAATCAAACGAACTACATATCAAAACGAAGCTCGTAATATGAACTATCTAAACATGGCAATGGTCAAAACCTAACAGTGATTTCAAGGGTTCTGATGTTATGAACAAAAGCAGTCTAAAGTAAATCGGATATTACGACGGCTATGTTTACGCGATTTCCCAAATTTAAACCATTCCAAAACCACCACAATTCAACCACAAATCAATCATACAACCAACATCCATCCAAAACACACTCCAACAGCCCCAACACCTAAAGTTCTTCCTATTTATGTTATTCTCATCATGAATTTAAACTATAGTTAATTCCTTTAACAAATCAACAAGATTCAACATTCATACCACTACCACTACAACCCAAACTCTAAACAAACAAGCTTCATGCTTCACATATACTATAATACTCATAACCATTCCTAAATACTCAAAACTAAAGCTAGGGTTTGGAGTTTATACCTTCCTTGAAGCTTTTAATCCATGAAAGATCCTTGGAATGCCCATGGAAGCCTTAATCTAACCTCCTACAAGCTTGTTCTTTCAAAGAAATCAAGAACACAAAAATTAATTTCAAGAAAGTACTATTCACCATCTTCTTCCTTGATTTATAGAAAAAGATTGGCTTGGAATTAGAAGCTTAAACTTATAGGAAGTATGTAACTATCCATGGGGAAGGTTAGATAAATACCTTGCCAAATAGTAAGTGGTGGAGCTTGGATCTTCATTTTTAAAAAAAAGAAGCCAAGAGTTTCCTTGAAAATGGAGGAGTTTTTTTGTGTTTTGTTTGGTGAAAAATGAAATGTTTGCTTGGTTGGTTGAATTTTGAGTTGTTTTAGGTTAATTACCTAATTAACCTTGATTTTGTGTGGTTATAATTCAACCACACTTCCTTCCCTCCTATGTCATGCTTATGTCATCATGTGGTGTCATCCTTCCCTCTTTGTCCTCTTCCCATTGGTTGGATGACATCATCCCCTCTAATCTCTTTGATTAACTTCCTAATTGTTTGCCTAATGACCGCTGATCTGTTATACGGTTCGCTTAACTTTCATTTTCGTTTATCGTTTGAGGGATCATACCCGGGATCTTATTACTTAGGTTCCCTTAACCTTTCTTATAATCCTTTAATTTAAATCCTTCTTATCTTGTTACCTTATACTCAATTCTTTTCGTATCTAGTGGATTTCCGGGAAAAATCAAAGTGTTCGGAATTGGATTCTGACGACCTTTACATACACTTATATGCCATATAGAGTACTAATAAAATCTCAGAATATCCATAACAGAACCCCTACATAGTGTGGCATGAAAAGTTTTCCCATTCAGCAAAAACACTATTCATAAGGGTTTCAAAAATTTCCAAAAATTGGGGTTATTACAGTCTCCCCTCCTTAAAAGGATTCCGTCCCGGAATCAGATAGAAAATGAATAGGGATACTCTCTTAGCATTGCACTTTCTAACTCTCGAGTAAATTTTCCCACATTGTGATCCCACCACCAAACTCTGCCTAGTTTGATAATCCTTCTCCTAAGCACCTGTTCCTTTTCACTCTATAACCCTTCCTGGTTGCTCCATATAGGTAACGTCGGGTTGCATGTCTATGCGCTCATATGCCCCTATTTATCTGGCATCTGAATTACACTTCTTTAACATTGATACGTGAAACACGTTACGACCTGCTACATGTTCGGGGTTAGGGCTAGCTCATATTCTATCCTCCCAATACGTCTTAATATATCCAAGGGTCCAATAATTCGTGGACTTAGCTTTCATTTCTTTCTGAACCTCATCCTTCCTTTCCAAGGAAATACCTATAACAACACTAGGTCCCCTACTTCCTATTCCTTGTCCTTTCATGTCAAATCAACATACTTCTTATGTCCATCTTGGGCTACTACCAGCCGTCCTCTGATTAGGTCTATTATATCCTTGGTCCTTTGGACTACTGCGGGTCCGAGCATCTTGCGCTCTACAACTTCATCCTAACATAAGGGGGATCGACATTGTCTTCCCTCAAAAATCTCATAAGACGACATCTCGATACCTGACATACGATTTATTATCGTGAGAAAACTCAATCCGCGTTAAGTGATCATTCCAATTTCTTTCAAGTCTATTGCGCAGATTCTCATTATAGCTTCTAGTATTATAGCTTTTGCTTCTCACTACCCATCCTTTTCCAGTTCGTAGAGTACTATCTTTCGTACATAATATTATACTGGTTACACTTTTGCTCGTTAGCGTTCTATAACCTTTTAATAACCACGTCAACCTTAGTATCACGAATGTGTTTCCATTCCGAATACTACCACAACTTTATTACTCCTTTTTCAGCTGTTTCTATTTTCCAAAATTTGATCAATCATATAGAAGTAAAGGAATTTGTTGAGAGATCACTATTATCAAGAACACTTGTTATATCGCATAGTTAGTACAGAAGGTGGCCAGCCTTTAGTACTTGACAAGCAATTAAACAATAGCTGGTATCCTACTCGGCTTCTATCACACAGATAGATAGTCATTCGGCAATACCTCCCCTTCTAGAAGGGTTGTTCTTCTCAGTTTATATGAAATGAAAAGAAGAGAAAAGAACAAACTGAAGAGAATTGTATATACGTAAAAAAAAAAAATTATTGCCATAAAATATCTGGCTTGGAATCTACCTCTGAACTATAGAGGTCTGTCATAGGAGAACAAAACATATATGTATTTATATCAACATCAAGTATTGTAGCATCGTATTTCACATGCCTAAATATTTTTGCTATTCCGTCCATCATTCTATGGACCCAGGCTCTTCCTCGAGCTTATACACAATCACCTTTGAAACTCCCTCGATATCGAAAATCGAATCTGGGATCTCATTCTAGACATCATCGTTACTAGAATTCTATGCTTGCACCGCAACCTTCCTCATATAGTAATACGACTCTCTTTTCATAAGAGGAAATAAATATTCAATAGGTAGATACTCTACTTAACTAGTCTATCAATGATAACCTATACACTACCACGACCCGATTAGTGGTACCCAATCTCAACATCCATTCCAATACAACTCTCACGGTTGTAACCAGCTCATTACTCGCAGAATCATTGCTGCATTACTATGGTCCACTACTGACCTACTGTCGTAATTCACGTTCCATGAAATCTTAATATCTAACCATACGGAGTCCATACATGTCGTATCAAATCCTTCTAAGGAGGTAACATAATCACCATTCCTGATTCATGAAGAACACTCCTGATCCTGACATACATACATGACATGAAGCAAATAAAATTGCAGAAGAGTTTCAATCAAAGCAACGATAGCAGGTTAATACCATTCTTAATCATATGCCTTAATTAGAAGACTTAACTCAAAGGTTCGCTTAGTCCTTTTTTTTTGAAACATGGTTCAGGCTCATTCTCAAGATAGTACCTTCTAAGATAAATAGCCCGCTCATGGCGATTACACAAATTAAACCTTTACCAAACTGCTATTACGGTTGGGTATTGCACAGTCATCAGAAGGAATGTCAATCTTTCAAACCATAATACAACCTTTATGGCTTCAACCATTATCACTGTATTCCTCTGGCACGAGCGCTTGTAATTGTCCTCTTACACTTAAAGTGTCGGCCACCTCTTTGGCCTTTCCTGATAGTAAAATTTCCTTATAGTCAATGTCATTTTAACCACCTCCAAATAAATTTTCTACCTCATTTCAATCACTGCTTATGTGAAAATGCTTTTCTTTAATATCTGATGAGTAAATAAAAAAAAATATCACCATTTTTCCATAAGTTATTGCCTCAATCTTTAGAGGTTAATCACTGTCACGACTGACTCTCAATCATACTTAGAACATCTTTTATCTTAGGTCCTAATTGCCCTGAACAATTTCGACCTTTACTGGTTCGATCCATACTTTCTCGTGGTTTAACACGTGCCCCACTTGGCATCATTATAATTATGTCATATGTCCTTTATCAACATTTTTATTCTTGAGAATTTCGAATATTTCCTTTCTCCTTGTAAAACCTCTAAGGTTATCCTCCAATCGTTCCTCCTGTATTCCCTATATACAGGGCATATCAAAATACCATTTACTAATACTAGAACCATTGTCTATATACTTCTGAAAAATTTCTCCACTGATTCTTAAAGGTTGTTGTTACCTTAACCCTTTCCAAATCATACTGTCAAAACTCATACTGTCCCTATTAAGGGTGAAATGCCAACCTTTATGCATTCCCCTAGGATTCATTTTAAGTTACCGATGTTCTATCCTTAATTACTACCTTTAAAAAAAATACATGCATCCTTCCATGGATAAATCAAGTCATATATCCCTGATAAGGGTGTCTTATTCAATCATTCACACCTCGATAGTACATGTCTAATTTCACAATAACATCTGTATTCAAACTGAGGTCAACCCATATGGCCTTCAAAAGATAACAACGGTTATCCGCTTTTCTTGCCTAATTTGGTAACGATAACAAGGATGTTCTGAAAGATATTGGTCGTGTTCAACGTGAACTTCTTCTTAATAATTCCTTATTTATTTTTTGTTGTTTATCTCAACAGTCACCTCAATGTTGGGATATCTTTCATACCTGGCGTCTCCCTTTCTGGGTATAAAGCCACCGGTCTTACACTTCACATTCTTGAAGGTCACTTCCTTCATCCAATTTTCTTAATTTCTTACTTTCTTGTCTCCTCAGTCTATCCGCGTCTCATTATTTATCCTTCGAATTATCTCAAGGTTTCCTCGAATCTTCCCAACTTACAGGGGATAAAATATATGTATCTCTTATGCCCTCAACCATCAATTTTAACTCATGGTGAATCACCCTCATCTTGACGAATGCATACTTTTCTATTTCTATTGCTACGAGTCTTTAGGGTTTCCTTATACCTAACTCTCTTATCATACCTCAAACTTTATTGCCTTTATATTCATTTCCACTCCAATTTCTTTTTATTTTCCTTTCTCTTATCCTTATTTCATGAACCAACACAACATAAGTATTGATTTCAAACATCCCGTCATTCTGGATTCGTGTCCTCAGAACGAATCTTGACAACTTTTACCACTTAGATTCATAATTCATCATACTCATCCGCTTTTGTTCTAGCTCCAAAGCTTTTACACTACCTCCATAACCTTGGGAAGTACTTTCCTGAAAATAATTGTCTGAACTTAAATCAGTTTATTATAATCTCTTGCTCCGTACCTTCCTTGGCCTTTCACCAGCGGGTGGCCTCTCTCTTAGGAGGGTAAGTGACAAAAATAGTCTTTTGTGATTCGTCAATCATTTAGAATCTCAAATGATTCCTGTATTTCCTTTAGCCAGGCTCTTGCCTCGACTGGGTCAGCTTGTTCCTTGGAACTCTGAGAGCTTAGCGACTTAAAGGTCCTGAAAGAATTTCTCACCGCATTGTTTCCTCAGGGTGGTGGTTGGGGATAATAGTCTAAGTTCTGTCTAGACAGGTCCATAAATTGTCGTATAGGAGTACCATCTCGGGTCTCCTTTCCTTACTCGACTTTCTGTTTCCTTAGTATGAAATGTTTCAACCTTCTCCCATAATCGGGGTTATCTTATACATTAAAAACCTTGTTTTCCACTCTATTATGTTATGGGTTCTTTCTTTCTTGATGGCAACCTCCCTGACTATCACATTTAGGGTTTGCCCTAAATCTTATTCCTCAAACTATGGCTCTCATCTAAGTTCTCATCCTTAAGCTCTTGAACTTTTGGAACCCAATTTCTGTAGGAACACCTCACTATCCCCTTATCATCTTTCTCGGTGTGGATCTCTTCTCCAATCATTGACTCTCTGCCTTCATTCATCACTTTTTCTGGCACAATATGTTCTTTTCCAAAAATTCGGTCTGTATTGCAATCTCAAACAGCTTTTCGGTACCGGCTCCGGTTACCTTCACTTCTATTTCCATTTTCTCAAAATTTCTTATAAACTTTCCCAAAGACATTGTTATCTTGAGTCTCTCCTTTTTACTAAGGGCATCAGCCACCACATTGGCTTTCCCTGAATGATAAAGAATCTCCCAATCATAATTCTTGATTAGCTCTAACCACCTCATTTGGTGCATGTTGAGCTCTTTCTGCGTGAAAATGTACTAGAGCACTTATGGCTTGTGTAAATCTCGCACTTTTCTCCATATAAGTAGTGCCTCCAATCTTTAGGGCAAAACTATTGCCACGAGCCTAAGCTCATGGGTGGGGATATCGAATTTTATATTCCCTTAATTGTCTTGACGCGTACGCGATTACCTTGTTGTGCTGTATATGAAGCACCCTAATTCCTTATGCGAAGCGTCACTACACTTCACAAAATCTCATTTTCCATCCGGCAACGCCAACATAGGCAACGTCACCAACCTTTGCTTTGGTTTTTAAAAGTTGTTCTCGTATTTCTCTGTCCATTCGAACTTCTCAGTCTTACGAGTAAGCCGCGTTAAAGGGGCTACTATCTTTACAAACTTGAACGAACCTCCGGTAGTGACTGGCCAATCCTACCTCTGGTAGTATCCCTAACCATGGTCATCAATTCCTCAGTGGTCCTTTATTCATTCTTGTCAGGATCCTCCACGGGATCCTCCTCAGCAACAATCCCTTCTAGGACAACATCCTCAACCGCTACATCCTCAATATGAACATCATCCGGTCCTGCGTTAGGATGCTCTATCGGATCCACAATCCGATCCCCAATTAGTAATAAAACATCATCGCATTGTTGCTCCTCAACCTCAGGGTTCGGAGTCCCACTACCATATACGATAACGAACTACGCTTCTATCACGATATTTATAAGGGTTCCCATAAGGGTTTTAACTGTCAGTACTACGTTAGGTAGCCCGACTATGAACTTGGCAAGAGTTCTTATTATCTTAGTTATTATCTTAACGTCACATCATCTCTGAGGTTTATAACGCTTAACTCTGATACCACTTCTGTAACACCCCCAAATCCGGGGTCGGGGATCTGGGTTGTCACGAGTTCCATTTCCCTTAATAACACCCAATCTTAATAAATAATCAACTACTCTGTACTGTGACCCCACAATAAATACACACACCAAAAGTTATAGTCTCAGAGATGAATATCCAAAAAATAATCACAAGTCGTTTTATTCCACAAATATATGCCAATACACCTTAAAAGGGTTTCTGAATAAATTTACATTTTCTTTGCCATTATTACAATTCATATTATACATAAGTCTGGTACATCAAAAGTTGAAAGCCTAGCCTATTGGTAGTTCCTACCTCAGCTACAGCGGCATCAATGCTTCCAGAAGACTGCAGAACGTTTTCTAACCGCTTGCGAATCGGGAGCTTGGTCCTGTTCATCTTGTCTATCTGATGTTGTGTGATGAAAGAAGAAGGCAAGGGTGAGCAACAAGCCCACCAAAATAATATATAATATGATTAACAATATATGAGCCTTCTCATAGTACTCATGAAAGTCTTGGTCAAAAGAAATGAACCAAGTTTGATATCTTAATGCGATGAAGTCGCAAAATATTCAGTATATATACATATATACTTTTCAAAATCTTGGAAGTCCTCTTCCATGCATAATATACATAAAGTTCCAGTTTATAACTGTGTAAAAATATCGTTGCAAGGTGATCTCATATATCTAACCTTGTCTCAACGTTTTTCTGAAAGTCTTTGTCATTCATAAGACAACCATTAACTAGATATAAGTTAAAAGATGAAGTTACAAGATACTCCAATATACTTATATCTTTTCCAAATACTACTTGAACTACCACCGTTCAAGTTATAATTAGTTTCAAAAGTTCATCACATAGATGAGACTACAAGACCAGATTTGAATAGATTAAATCTTTTAAAATATCATCAAAATAAAATGAAGTTATGAGATACTTCATTTGATGCAAACATCATTTTGAAAACTTGACCATGCCAACACTCAACAATCGCCCAACAGTAGCTTTTCTATCGAAGTGCTCTGGGTAGTGTTGCAGAAATATCCAATTGGATGATGAACTCATTACGGGAGTTTGCCGCGCCAGGAAGACCACTTACGATGATCAGTCGTAGTAGTGCAACCCCACCATTTTCTACATGTAGAGGAGAACTTGTCAGATTTACTTGTCAACCGAACACTGAACTCCTAAGGAATGGACCGTCTTAGCGGAACTTCCAGGCCAATTGGGCCAATATAATAAGGCTGGGCCGGCGCCACTCGACGACTTACGTCACTCCTAGTTCAGATGAAATCCATCACTCTGAAACGTAAAGCTCATCCCACTTTTCCCAAGTAGAAAATTGTTGATACAGTTCCATCAAGAAGTCGTATCTATTTGGAAAGGAAAACTTACCGATATTTCCCAGGCGATGCCTGTTAATGGATTAACTTGTTTCAAGAATTTTACTTCCCGAGTGTTGGGTAAGTAATCAAAAATTCTTTTATCAAGACAGCAACCTTGTTGCGAATATAAAACACACCACAGAGCCGGATCTCTCAGGTTTTGAGCGAGTATTTAAATCCCCTTCGAAAGGAGGATCTTAAATATAAAAATGAGTTTTGGGATCCGCTCTAACTTTTGAAAATCATTTTAAGGACTCGAAAACACTTTAAAGAGTGTTTGGAATAATGCTGATTTAATAAAGTAAATCAGTCTGAATATAAAAGAAATATCTGAATATTATTATTTAAATAATATTCCCATAAAGAATAATTGAGGTAGAAGTTGGAAAACTTATACTTGAAATGAATAGTAAATAATCAAAGATATACTTATACGAAAGTAATATCTTATTTGAATAAAAAGTAAGTTTGATTTTCGACACATTATTCTTTAATAATATAAAGAATATTATTAAGTAATAAGCGGAGTCATAATACCTCGAATGAATATTATAAATAATATTCATTAAATAAAATAAAGGAGTCATACATCCTCAAAAGAATATTCAAATAATATTCAATTAATAATATTAAAGGAGTCATAAGTCCTCGGATGAATATTCGAAATAATATTCAATAAATAATATAAAGCTATCGAATAACCCTTATTGGATTAATAGTTTTGAAATTATAACCATATATATATAAATATATATATTTATACAAAATCTACTCGGGATCCTCGATTCCCGGTTTTAGAAAATGTTTTCACCTTTGGTCCCTATACTAAGGGTATATGCAAATTACCGGTATTCTCTAGCATATGTATTATCAACATAACCAACAGATATATATGGCAAGAATACGAAACAGGCTTGCATATGTACCATATCACATGCTGCAATATATCGCAAGAATTTGCTAATATAACCATCATGCATCTATTACAAGATAATGCATATACAAGTGTATACATCACAACAACAGTATAACGGGTAGAAAACTTGCCTGAGTGCTCCCGGATAGACTTAAGCTTAGAGTGGGTCCGATAACCTATGAACAACAACATAAGTCAGAATTAAACCCCGGTCGCTTAAGAAACTAGACTTTAACCATTTAGAGTCTTAACGTTCGCTTTCGCGCTTAACGATTTACTTAAGTCGCTCGAGTACCCTCGGCTCCACCATTTTTAATTAATTAACCATTACGAGTTTTAAGGCGATTCTTTCGCAAGTGTCTTACCAACTGCCTATTACACCTTACATAAATGTTTCTTACCTCAATTAGTCATTTAAGGTCCTTAACCAAGGTTTCAAAGTAAGGCGAGGGGTAATGGTTCGGTCGCGAAACGCCGTTACTTAAAACGGTCGTTTCTCCTAAACCGTACATCAGAATCAAACGAACTACATATCAAAACAAAGCCCGTAATATGAACTATCTAAACATGGCAATGGTCAAAACCTAACAGTGATTTCAAGGGTTCTGATGTTATGAACAAAAGCAGTCTAAAGTAAATCGGACATTACGACGGCTATGTTTACGCGATTTCCCAAATTTAAACCATTCCAAAACAACCACAATTCAACCACAAATCAATCATACAACCAACATCCATCCAAAACACACTCCAACAGCCCCAACACCTCAAGTTCTTCCTATTTATGTTATTCTCATCATGAATTTAAACTATACTTAATTCCTTTAACAAATCAACAAGATTCAACATTCATACCACTACCACTACAACCCAAACTCTAAACAAACAAGCTTCATGCTTCACATATACTATACTACTCATAACCATTCCTAAATACTCAAAACTAAAGCTAGGGTTTGGAGTTTATACCTTCCTTGAAGCTTTTAATCCATGAAAGATCCTTGGAATGCCCATGGAAGCCTTAATCTAACCTCCTACAAGCTTGTTCTTTCAAAGAAATCAAGAACACAAAAATTAATTTCAAGAAAGTACTATTCACCATCTTCTTCCTTGATTTATAGAAAAAGATTGGCTTGGAATTAGAAACTTAAACTTATAGGAAGTATGTAACTATCCATGGGGAAGCTTAGATAAATACCTTGCCAAATAGTAAGTGGTGGAGCTTGGATCTTCATTTTTGAAAAAAAGAAGCCGAGAGCTTCCTTGAAAATGGAGGAGTTTTTGTGTTTTGTTTGGTGAAAAATGAAATGTTTGCTTGGTTGGTTGAATTTTGAGTTGTTTTAGGTTAATTACCTAATTAACCTTGATTTTGTGTGGTTATAATTCAACCACACTTCCTTCCCTCCTATGTCATGCTTATGTCATCATGTAGTGTCATCCTTCCCTCTTTGTCCTCTTCCCATTGGTTGGATGACATCATCCCCTCTAATCTCTTTGATTAACTTCCTAATTGTTTGCCTAATGACCGCTGATCTGTTATACGGTTCGCTTAACTTTCGTTTTCGTTTATCGTTTGAGGGATCATACCCCGGATCTTATTACTTAGGTTCCCTTAACCTTTCTCAATATATTATATTCCTTTTATGATCCTCTCTTATAATCCTTTAATTTAAATCCTTCTTATCTTGTTACCTTATACTCAATTCTTTTCGTATCTAGTGGATTTCCGGGAAAAATCAAAGTGTTCGGAATTGGATTCTGACGATCTTTACATACACTTATATGCCATATAGAGTACTAATAAAATCTCAGAATATCCATAACAGAACCCCTACATAGTGTGGCATGAAATGTTTTCCCATTCAGCAAAAACACTATTCATAAGGGTTTCAAAAATTTCCAAAAATTGGGGTTATTACAGATATCTCCAATCTTCATATATTCATTTGACTTGTCGATATCTCTAGGACTTCTCGATATCTTCATTTGATTTGTCTGTAATATCCCATATTTTCAGATATTATTTTTATAATTATTTGGAATTATTTATGTAATTTTATGTGAATTTTAGTAAATTATCTGATAATTGGAATTGATGTTTGGGTGTTTATACGTGATATTATTTGAGTATTTGAATTTTTATATGTCCAGAATAAAATATAGATAATTGTGATATTTTTCTGGTAATTTTTGGACTATTATACGATTTTATATTGATTTATGAATTATTAATTATTTTCTGAGTAATTACCAAAATTATTTTATAAATTCGGGAATCGTCCAACCTCAACTGTTTTTGCGTTTTTACAACCCGAAACTCTTCCGAAAACTCCTTCCTAACCTATTCTGGTAATTCCGGACATTTTCCGTGTTTTGACTTTTTCAATCCCGATTACGGTTTGACCCGTGCGCGGCCCGGCGCAAGATTTTCGATACGATAGTTATTTCGGTAATCAACAAAATCCGTATTCTCGAGAGACGGGATATTTTTACATTATTTTCGTATATGGTGTTTTATAAAAAGCTCGGTTTTGATGAGTATCCAAATATGATATTAAATTGTATCATTTTTATAGTTACTTAGCAGCTAAGTAATCTATTTTCGGATATTTATTTGCATAAATACTTGGATTGTCTCTAAAATTATTTTTATGGTTTTATAATTACAATAATTATATTTGGAATTTTATAAAATTTAGAAATCAATATTTCATCAATTATTTAGCATTGTATGATTTTCTGATTTCATTTATTTGTAAAATCCGTATTTAATTCCAAAATTCTTCAAAATTACGAAACTCATATTTAATTAAGTTTGGAATATTCTGAGAATTTTAAAATTATTTTGGGATTTTTAGGATTAATTTTACCCGCGCGTTGAATCTTTTAATTGCTAAAAGCGGGTATAAATTGTATTTTAAAAATTGTTTTAAAATTACGAAATTTATGTTTTTATAAACTTCGGGATATTTGTAACATTTTAAGACTATTTTCGTGATTTTATGAATTTGTTTCAAGTGCAGCTCGGTTCGTTAATTGTAAAATGCGGGTATAGCGCGCAAGTCAAAAATTCTTTAAAAATTATAAAAATTTTATTTTATTAGTTTTTAATTATTCTGAGAATTTTAAATCTTATTTGGTAATTTTCGGGTTAATTGTACTCGTAAGTCTGCTCGTTAAATTCTAAATTTCGGGACAAAATTAGGCTTGTATGTTGATAAGTACTGTAAATAGTACAGTGGATAAAAGAAAAAAACAAAACAAAAACAAAAATCCTACAAACTACCCACGTACCCCCCACCCCACTTATCCGCGTGTCAACCGCTCCCCCCAATTTCTTTACCCAGCCTCCTTCTCTTCTGTCTCTCTGTCTCTCTCCCTGTTTATATACTTTTTAATTTTCAAAAATTCGTATCTTACAAACCGTTTATCCAAATTTCAATTATTATATATATAAACGATCAGCACTTCGATACCTACGCATAGGTATATATATCGCAAGGTTTTGAGAAGAAAAATTGCTGGACATATTTCCGTTATATTTCCGTTTTAATTTATTTTCGGGGCGTAGAAAAAGAGTTTGGAGGCGGTGATTACTCCACATGGCATCTCAGCGTGTATATGTCTATGACCATTAATTTCGGATTTTTCTGAAGATATTTTCCGGACATCAGATTTTCTCTTCGGGGTGATCAAAATTTATTTTGGGTAACGATTCTGAAATTCCGCCTTCGTACTTGTGTATATTATAGCATGTTAGTGTTTCTATATTTATTTTATAATTTTTAGAAATTATTGGAGAAGTCACTTTTGGTCCGAGTTTTGGTTCAGGTGGCCTTGTTATTCATTTCTGGAGCGTTTTACGCGTAAATATAAATTATTGTGTTGATTGTTGTTGGTTGTGTCGATATGATATCGACTGGCAGTCCGAGAAATTGAGGAGGTGCTGTCCGATTTCCAAGAGAATATTATTTTAAATTATTTTCCAGGCTCAATAATTTTTATAAAATTATTTCGAGTGTTCAAGCACTATTATTTAGTTATAAATGATTCGGAGACCCGTTTTAATTCCTAAAAATGTTCAAAAATTCATAATAAATAAACCGTTCGTCCGTTTAATACGATACGAACGCGTACAGACTCAGAAATATATTCCGCTTTCATTAAAAATACTTTTGAGACCCAAATCATTTTTTTCGAAAGGTTACTTGTTTTACAAGTCATTCTAAGTCGATTATTGATCGATAAATCGTATTTTGATCCAATTTCAGTTTTAAACGTAACGACTCCTGTGTTATATGAATTATGTGATACGTGAGTTATGTGATTACGTGTTATATGAATTATGTGTGTATGTGGATCAAGAGTCCTGTGATTGTCTGTTATATTTATGTGTGGGCTATCATATGGGTAGACGATAGGATTTTGACGCGTAGTTCCTCGAGTGATTATCGTTTAGACAATTAAAGCTATATCTTCTATTTATAGATGCGGATCTCTCGAGTTGATCAGGACAAGACGTTGGATAAAGAATGAGATGGAATGACATTTGGATATTTGGCTTCAAGCAATCGCAGGACCAGCATATCGGTGAAGTGTTGAAAAGAAAGGCGGTGATGCTTTGAGACGGAATGCCAGAATGAGATAATTGCGTTTATACGAGTGTGACTAACTGCTAAAAACCCAAAGGCAAGTGCCCCTGACTTCACTTATCGTTCAATTGATGTTTATTTCAAATCATATTATGCAAGTATCCTTATCATCACTTATTATTCAAGTGATATTTATTTTGAATCTTATCATGCAAGTACTGCTTTCCCTATTCTCAGTTCGTAATAGATAAATGTTTTACATATCGCTGAATTAAATAATTTTGTTTATGCAAATGCTCATCTGCTATTCTATATTCAGAATATGCAAGTGTTGTTACTTATCCAATTACTGGATTTACAAATGTTTTAGAATTTGAGGAAGATGATTTGGTTTTGCAAGTATTCTTGAATTTTCTTTTAAATATTGTAAATATTTATGCGCTCCTATTCTTAATTCAGAATAGTTAACTGTTTTATATTTCGCTGCAATTACTCATGTTATGCATGTTCGTTTATTATTGTTCCTATAACTCGATTGATCTCTTGAGCAAATACCAATTCTTTCGGGTTATTTGCGAACCCTGAATTGGAATGTTTTGAATTCAAAATGATTTGACATAAAAACACTCTACGGGCTGGATAGTGATATTTTGGGGATTGAGTGTGTCTTAATCCTGAGGACCAGGAGATGACTGGTGCCTCGATATGGGCCTTAGTGCCTAGGTACCTGAATGGACCTATACAGTTGGGTATAGATCCGCACTGTATCCTGACCGATCAGCAGGGTATAGTGCATATGTTAGAACTAGTGTCCAGTCTAATTTATTGTTGATAGCCATTAACGGCATTCTCTCTTGAAAATTTTATGATTATGGATTAATGATATTCTTTCTTAGCATTAAGTTTCTGGAAATTACAGTGTTTATAATAGAATTCGAAGTTCAGATTGTTGCTGCAGCATTAGTTGCTCAGTGATAATTAGAATCTTGAATGAATTGGGATCTTCTTAATTATTCAACCCGTCCTTATCGGGCTGGTTTAGCAGGCTAAGTCTATGGAAACTTAGTCGATAATGATGGATACTGAATAGTTAGGAATTTCTTGAACGTTGTTTTATGGATAGTTGATGCATTCGTTGCTTATATATGAAAGTGTTACCAGAAGCTATTTTGAAAACACGCAATACTAAAGTTCTTACAAAAATGTCATTATTTCCTATGTGATTTATAGCAATGCAAATCAAATTAATGTTTAAGTTGTTGAAGTATATCCTCTAAATGATTTCGTGTTTCGCTCTTCAAAATATTTCAGAAATTGCTTTTACTTTAATGATACTTGTTGAGCAATTCTTTCGCTCATACTTGCCTGTTTTTAAATTTAACCTCCAGCGAGGATTAGCTTGCGCTGTTTAGCTGCGAAATTCGAGGAAGTAAAGAAAAGCTCTTGGAAGGTGGTTAGTCCAGGGTTTGCGGGCTAGTGTAAGTTTTATTGTGTAAAGTTATTTATATTATATTATATTATAGTTGTGTATTTTATTTGGGCCTAGTATACTTCATTTCGAAGTTATACTAGTGGGTTTAGTTTTGGATTGGTTTTGTTAAAAAGAGTTTTAAAAGAAAGTGAAAAATTATTGATGGAATTTGGAATTCTTGTTTCTAGAACTATAACCTTAAAAGATCTTGGAGTAGTTTGGGGTCATTTATGATAATTATCTTCCGCTGGCATTTATTTATTGAGTTAACAGGTTAATTTGGATTGAAGTTTTATAGTGACGACCAAATCCTCTGACCCCGGATTTGGGGGCGTTACAGGTTGGTATCAGTGCTGAGGTTATAGTAAACTAGAAACGAGAGTGTGTACGAGTGTGTATAGCTATGTGAGTACGTTTGAGCTCATATCGAGTTCCTATTGGACTATTGGATATAGTACCAATGAGTAAGTTAAGATAAGGCATATTCGTTTGAGATGGTTGTGTTGAGCTGAATGGAACTCCGAGAAGCTGCAAACTTTTATGGTGGAATCTTCCGAGGGTTCTACGATTTGACGACAATGAAGATTATCGATATCCCTGGAATATGAAGAAGTGTCGAGAATCGGATGACGAGTCAACAGAAGAATTCAAACAGAAGATAAACATTAAGACTTTGGCAATACCTTCTATTTCTATAATTTCTTTTGGCTTCTCTCAGAAAGGGATATATGTTAGAGGATATATTCCCTAACACTCCTTTAATCATTTTGTTACAGAATATTGTTTTCTGGATTTCATTTTTCTCCAGAAATATCAGCTTTGAAATCTTTTCAGTTTTATTCATTTGATTTTGGATTCCTTTAATATTCTTTTATTCTGACTGAGATGAACAACACTAACTATAGGGGACACAAGGTATACGTGTCTGTGTGATAGGAGTCGGATGGGACGCCATCACTTGTGTATGTTGTGACTACAATAAGGTTAACAACCTTTAGTAGTGTCTTAATTTGGACACGTAATACCAAGTTCATTTGATCATATTGATCTCTCAGTTATTCTTTTATTTCAGCAATACTTTTTTCTCAAATTCAGATTCTATCCTGTTATGATATGAAATTCTATTCTCTTTGCAATTCTATGATTTTATCATCTCAAATATTCAAAGGTATGCCAATCAAGTTAAGCTCATTTATCTTGGTCGAGTCAAAGTAAGGCTATGTGATGGCATTACCAACAGCAACAGTGGATTGCAATGTGATTAAAATATCAGTGGCGTATACCAAGTCGGTCTGTTTCTTTACTTCTCTCTCTATTTATCGCTCTCTCTTTCTTTTTCTTTCTCTCTATCTTTCTTCTTTCTCTTGATCAGTAAAAGTGATTCTATTGAGAAATTGGTCAAATGACACGTGGAAGGAACAGTGGTGCGGAGTGAAGCCTCCGTAATCAATATGTTATACCAGGAATTCAAGTTCATCTAAAAGTTTAAGAAAGGTTGCGTATGCAAGAGTGGGAAGTTGGTTAGAAGAACCTTAGTACGTTCTTCTGCTGATTCCGAGGACGGAATCCTTATAAGGAGGGTAGATTGTAATATCCCATATTTTCAGATATTATTTTTATAATTATTTGGAATTATTTATGTGATTTTATGTGAATTTTAGTAAATTATCTGATAATTGGAATTGATGTTTGGGTGTTTATACGTGATATTATTTGAGTATTTGAATTTTTATATGTCCAGATTAAAATATAGATAATTGTGACATTTTTCTAGTAATTTTTTGACTGTTATATGATTTTATATTGATTTATGAATTATTAATTATTTTCTGAGTAATTACCAAAATTATTTTATAAAGTCGGGAATCGTCTAACCTCAACTGTTTTTGCGTTTTTACAACCCGAAACTCTTCCGAAAACTCCTTCCTAACCTAATCTGGTAATTCCGGACATTTTCCGTGTTTTGACTTTTTCAATCCGGATTACGGTTTGACCCGTGCGCGGCCCGGCGCAAGATTTTCGATACGATAGTTACTTCGGTAATCAACAAAATCCGTATTCTCGAGAGACGAGATATTTTTACATTATTTTCGTATATGGTGTTTTATAAAAAGCTCGGTTTTGATGATTATCCAAATATGGTATTAAATTGTATCATTTTTATAGTTACTTAGCAGATAAGTAATCTATTTTCGGATATTTATTTGCATAAATACTTGGATTGTCTCTAAAATTGTTTTTATGGTTTTATAATTACAATAATTATATTTGGGATTTTATAAAATTTAGAAATCAATATTTCATCAATTATTTAGCCCTGTATGATTTTCTGATTTCATTTATTTGTAAAATCCGTATTTAATTCCAAAATTCTTCAAAATTACGAAACTCATATTTAATTAAGTTTGGAATATTCTGAGAATTTTAAAATTATTTTGGGAATTTTTAGGATTAATTTTACCTGCGCGTTGAATCTTTTAATTGCTAAAAGCGGGTATAAATTGTGTTTCAAAAATTGTTTTAAAATTACGAAATTTATGTTTTTATAAATTTTGGGATATTTGTAACATTTTAAGACTATTTTCGTGATTTTATGAATTTGTTTCAAGTGCAGCTCGGTTCGTTAATTGTAAAATGCGGGTATAGCGCGCAAGTCAAAAATTCTTTAAAAATTATGAAAATTTTATTTTATTAGTTTTTAATTATTCCGAGAATTTTAAATCTTATTTGGTAATTTTCGGGTTAATTGTACCCGTAAGTTTGCTCGTTAAATTCTAAATTTCGGGACAAAATTAGGCTTGTATGTTGATAAGTACTGCAAATAATACAGTGGATAAAAGAAAAAAAAACAAAAATAAAACAAAAACAAAAATCCTACAAACTACCCACGTACCCCCCACCCCACTTATCCGCGTGTCAACCGCTCCCCCCAATTTCTTTACCCAGCCTCCTTCTCTTCTGTCTCTCTGTCTCTCTCCCTGTTTATATACTCTTTAATTTTCAAAAATTCGTATCTTACAAACCGTTTATCCAAATTTCAATTATTATATATATAAACGATCAGCGCTTCAATACCTACGCATAGGTATATATATTGCAATGTTTTGAGAAGAAAAATTGCGGGACATATTTCCGTTATATTTCCGTTTTAATTTATTTTTGGGGCGTTGAAAAAGAGTTTGGAGGCGGTGATTACTCCACATGGCATCTCAGCGTGTATATATCTATGACCATTAATTTCAGATTTTTCTGAAGATATTTTCCGGACATCAGATTTTCTCTTCGAGGTGATCAAAATTTATTTTGAGTAACGATTCCGAAATTCCGCCTTCGTACTTGTGTATATTATAGCATGTTAGTGTTTATATATTTATTTTATAATTTTTAAAAATTATTGGAGAAGTCACTTTTGGTCTGAGTTTTGGTTCAGGTGGCCGTGTTATTCATTTCTGGAGCGTTTTACGCGTAAATATAAATTATTGTGTTGATTGTTGTTGGTTGTGTCGATATGATATCGACTGGCAGTCCGAGAAATAGAGGAGGTGCTGTCCGATTTCCAAGAGAATATTATTTTAAATAATTTTCCAGGCTCAATAATTTTTATAAAATTATTTCGAGTGTTCAAGCACTATTATTTAGTTATAAATGATTCGGAGACCTGTTTTAATTCCGAAAAATGTTCAAAAATTCATAATAAATAAACCGTTCGTCCGTTTAATACGAAACGAACGCGTACAGACTCAGAAATATATTCCGCTTTCATTAAAAATACTTTTGAGACCCAAATCATTTTTTTTCGAAAGGTTACTTGTTTTACAAGTCATTCTAAGTCGATTATTGATCGATAAATCATATTTTGATCCAATTTCAGTTTTAAACGTAACGACTCCTGTGTTATATGAATTATGTGATACGTGAGTTATGTGATTACGTGTTATATGAATTATGTGTGTATGTGGATCAAGAGTCCTGTGATTGTCTGTTATATTTATGTGTGGGCTATCGTCTGGGTAGACGATAGGATTTTGATGCGTAGTTCGTCGAGTGATTATCGTTTAGACAATTAAAGCTATATCTTTTAATTATAGATGCGGATCTCTCGAGTTGATCAGGACAAGACGTTGGATAAAGAATGAGATGGAATGACATTTGGATATTTGGCTTCTAGCAATCGCAGGACCAGCATATCGGTGAAGTGTTGAAAAGAAAGGCGGTGATGCTTTGAGACGGAATGCCAGAATGAGATAATTGCGTTTATACGAGTATGACTAACTGCTAAAAATCCAAAGGCAAGTACCCCTGACTTCACTTATCGTTCAAGTGATGTTTATTTCAAATCATATTATGCAAGTATCCCTATCATCACTTATTATTCAAATGATATTTATTTTGAATCTTATCATGCAAGTATTGCTTTCCCTATTCTCGGTTCGTAATAGATAAATGTTTTACATATCGCTGAATTAAATAATTCTGTTTATGCAAATGCTCATCTGCTATTCTATATTCAGAATATGCAAGTGTTGTTATTTATCCAATTACTGGATTTACAACTGTTTTAGAATTTGAGGAAGATGATTTGGTTTTGCAAGTATTCTTGAATTTTCTTTTAAATATTGCAAATATTTATGCGCTCCTATACTAAATTCAGAATAGTTAACTGTTTTATATTTCGCTGCAATTACTCATGTTATGCATGTTCGTTTATTATTGTTCCTATAACTCGATTGCTCTCTTGAGCAAATACCCATTCTTTCGGGTTATTTGCGAACCCTGAATTGGAATGTTTTGAATTCAAAATGATTTGACATCAAAACACTCTACGGGCTGGATAGTGATATTTTGGGGATTGAGTGTGTCTTAATCCTGAGGACCAGGAAATGACTGGTGCCTCGATATGGGCCTTAGTGCCTAGGTACCTGAATGGACCTATACAGTTGGGTATAGATCCGCACTGTATCCTGACTGATCAGCAGGGTATAGTGCATATGTTAGAACTAGTGTCCAGTCTAATTTATTGTTGATCGCCATTAACGGCATTCTCTCTCGAAAATTTTATGATTATGGATTAATGATATTCTTTCTTAGCATTAAGTTTCGGGAAATTACAGTGTTTATAATAGAATTCGAAGTTCAGATTGTTGCTGCAACATTAGTTGCTCAGTGATAATTAGAATCTTGAATGAATTGGGATCTTCTTAATTATTCAACTCGTCCTTATCAGGCTGGTTTAGCAGGCTAAGTCTATGGAAACTTAGTCGATAATGATGGATACTGAATAGTTAGGAATTTCTTGAACGTTGTTTTATGGATAGTTGATGCATTCGTTGCTTAGATATGAAAGTGTTACCAGAAGCTATTTTGAAAACACGCAATACTGAAGCTCTTACAAAAATGTCATTATTTCCTATATGATTTATAGCAATGCAAATCAAATTAATGTTTAAGTTGTTGAAGTATATCCTCTAAATGATTTCGTGTTTCGCTCTTCAAAATATTTCAGAAATTGCTTTTACTTTAATGATACTTGTTGAGCAATTCTTTCGCTCATACTTGCCTGTTTTTAAATTTAACCTCCCGCGAGGATTAGCTTGCGCTGTTTAGCTGCGAAATTCGAGGAAGCAAAGAAAAGCTCTTGGAAGGTGGTTAGTCCAGGGTTTGCGGGCTAGTGTAAGTTTTATTGTGTAAAGTTGTTTATATTATATTATATTATAGTTGTGTATTTTATTTGGGCCTAGTATACTTCATTTCGAAGTTATACTAGTGGGTTTAGTTTTGGATTGGTTTTGTTAAAAAGAGTTTTAAAAGAAAGTGAAAAATTATTGATGGAATTTGGAATTCTTGTTTCTAGAACTATAACCTTAAAAGATCTTGGAGTAGTATGGGGTCATTTATGATAATTATCTTCCGCTGGCATTTATTTATTGATTTAACAGGTTAATTTGGATTGAAGTTTTATCGTGACGACCAAATCCTCTGACCCCGGATTTGGGGGCGTTACATTGTCGATATCTTCAATCTTCATATCTTCATTTGACTTGTCGATATCTCTAGGGAGGCATTCTGATACTAGCGTGATAACTATTGTTATAAGCCAATTCTACTAAAGGAAAATGCTCATCCCAATTTCCTTTAAAATCAATGACACAAACACATAACATATCTTTAATTGTCTGAATCATTCTTTCGCTTTGGCCGTCAGATCTGGATGATAAGTTGTACTCATATTCAACATAGTTCCCAAACATTCATGAAAACTTCTCCAGAACCTTAAATTGAATCGTGGATCTCAGTCAGATACAATATACACAGGGATTCCATGATGAACTACTATCTCCTTCAAATACATATGAAATAACTTGTCTAATGAAAATCTTTCTTTAATAGGAAGAAAATGAATTGACTTGGTTAGTCTGTCCACTATAACCCAAATGGCTTCGTGGTTCGCTTTTGTCCTTGGCAATCTAACTATAAAATCCATAGCAATATGCTCCCATTTCTACTATGGAATTTCTAACGGTTGCAATAATCTACTTGGTCTTTGATGCCCCGCTTTCACTCTTTGACATGTATAACATCTGCTAACCCATTCCGCAATCTCTATTTTCATATCTGGCCACCAATAGTTCTCATATATATCTCTGTACATCTTGATACTCCCTGGGTGAATTGAATACTTAGAATTGTGAGCTTCCTGTAGAATCTCATTCTTTAACTCTTTCACAGGTGGAATCCAAATTTTTGAAGAAAATATGAGAATACCTTGATCATCTTTCTGGGTGCACAACTCTTCTCCTACCAAACTATCGATATCCTGATCCATTATCTCCTCTTGACATCTCCTTATCTTCTCTAAGAACTCTGGCTGAAAGGTCATAGTATACATCTTCGATTTATTTAGCTTACAAATTTTGACTTTCAATTCCAACTTCTGAAACTCCTTATACAACTCTTGTAGTATAGTCAATACATTCAATCTCTCTTTTCTGCTTAACGCATCTGCCACTACATTTGTTTTTCATGGGTGTAATTAATCTTACAATCATTGTCTTTGATCAAATCCAACCATCTTCGTTCTCTCATGTTAAGTTCCTTCTGCGTGAATATATACTTCAAACTCTTATGGTCCGTATAAATCTCACACATATCTCCGTATAGATGATATCTCCAAATCTTCAAGGTGAATACTATTGCTGCCAATTCCAAGTCATGAGTAGGATACTTCTTCTCATAAGGTTCTAGTTGTCTAGACGCATGTGCAATCACTTTATCATGCTGCATCAGTACACAACCAAATCCCTTATGAGAAGCATCACTATAAATTAAAAAATCTCATTGATCGTCTAGAAGTGATAAAATAGGTGTCGTGATCAATCTCTTCTTTAATTCTTAAAATCTTTCTTCAAACTTCTCGTTCCATATAAACTTCTCATTTTTCTTGGTAATCTTTGTCAGAGGTGTTGCAATCTTTGAGAAATCTTGAACAAACCTTCGATAATATCCTGCCAATTCTAAGAAAATTCTCACTTTTGTTGATGTTTTTTGGTCTCTCCCAATTCATAATAGCTTCAATCTTTGTTGAATCCACTTTGATTCCCTCATCACTGACTATATGTCCTAAGAATTGAACTTCCAGTAACAAAAACTCACACTTTGAAAACTTGGCATGCAACTTCTCCTTTCTCAAAATTCCCATAGATATCCTTAAATGCTCTGTATGGTCCTCTGTTGACTTCTAGTAAATCAGAATATCATCTATAAACACAATTAAAAACTCTTCCAGATACTCCTTAAAGATTCGGTTCATCAAGTCCATAAATGCTACTGGTGCATTGGTCAATCCAAAAGATATTACTAGAAATTCATAGTGACCGTACCTAGTTCTGAATACTGTCTTCGGTACATCCTCAGGTTTTATATTCAATTGATGATACCCGGATCTCAAATTAATCTTAGAAAACTACTTTTCTCCTTTTAACTGATCAAATAAATCGTCAATTCAAGGTAACATATACTTGTTCTTGATAGCAAGCTTGGTGAGCTCCCGATAGTCGATACACAATCTCATTCTTCCATCCTTCTTCTTAACAAATAATACTGGTGAACCCCATGGGGACACACTAGGTCTAGTCACTCCTTTTTCCAATTATTCTTGCAATTGCTTTGCTAATTCCTTCATTTCAACTAGCGCCATTATGTACAGGGCTTTAAATACAGGCACCGTTCCAGGTGCTAAGTCGATTGCAAACTCAATTTCTCTATATGGTAGAAGTCCTGGTAATTTTTCTGGAAACACGTCTGGAAACTCATTGACCACTGAAATTTCTTCAAGGTTTGTTGGCTCCTAACTTCTATCTATCACATAAGTGATATAATGCTCGCACCCTTGTCGCAGTAAATGTTTAGCTTGAATCATCGATAAAAACTTCCTTACTTGCCTTTGACCTCTAAACATCACTAGTTTCTTATACTGCATCGTCAGAATCACTTCTTATTATGACAGTCTATCTAAGCATCATCCTTAGATAGCGAATCCATTCCTAGAATAACGTCAAATTCTCCTAACATAAACGGTATCAAATTAACACAAAACCTATTGCCAGAAATCTCAATCTCACAATTGGTACACACTTGGTTAACAGATACACGTTCTTAATTTGCTAGTTCTATAGTGATAATCTCCTTTAATAATTCAACTGGGCAATTCAACTTATCAACAAAATCTTGAGAAATAAATGATTGAGTTGCTCCCAAATCTACTAATATTTTAGCACATAAAGAACTCATAGTAAGCGTACCTGCCACTACATCAGTGTCCTGACTAGTATCCTTCACATATATATCATAAACTCTAACTCTTGGAGGCTCATTCACTATAGAAGTAGATCCCATAATTCTCAGCACATTACTGACTGGGACTGGTGTTTTACAATTCTTTGTTATATGCCCTGGCTTTCCACACTTAATATATGTAAGTCCAATTGCGGGAACCTTTCCTGCTTGGTTCCTTGTAAGTTGATCCTTGTTTGCTTGCTCTCTGGCTGGTTGATTCTGGCACTCCCTGGAATAGTGCCCCTTCTGGTTGCATCTATAACATACAATATTCAACTTATTACAAACTCCTTCATATTTTTTCCCTATACATGGAACTCTGGTAAAGATAGCCTTTGCTGATTCGATCGGTTTCCAATATTTGGACGGTTGCCTTGTCCTCCGTTGCCTACATTTTGCTTCCTGAAATTGAAATTCCATCCTGGATAAAACTTCCCTTTCTTCTAGGTATTAAAATTTGGAAAATTCCCTTCTTTTGATTGTCCTTCACTTCCCTCAAACTTTCTTTTCTTACTTTCCTTATCCTTTTGTGACATTTCACTCCCCGTGTCTGCAATCATAGCTTTCTGTATTACTGCTGTATACATATACAACTCAAATATATCTACCTTCCCTCTAATCCATGGCTTATGACCTTGCTAAAATCGCTTGGCTTCATTCCTGTCCGTCTCTTCATAAGATGGCACAGACCTCAACAATTCTTCAAACTTACTTTCATAATCCGCTACTGACATATTCCCCTGCTTCAACTCTAGAATTTCAATTCCATTTGATCCTGAACAAACTGAGGAAAAATACTTCTCTATGAACAACTCCTTGAATCTATCCCAAGAAATAACATATGTACCTTCCAACATTTTAACAGTCTCCCACCAATAGGTGGCTTCATTCTTTAGATAGTAACTTGCAAATTTTATCTTCAGTTCCTCTCTCATCTTAACTAAAGCAAATGAATTCTCAATTTCCTTCAATCAAACTCTCGCTTCAATTGGATCTAAAGAACCCTTTAACTCCGGTGGATTCCCCGCTTAAAAAGTTTTAAAAGTTACATGTGGATTGGCATGTCTCTGTTGTTGTTGAGTCTGTTTAATTGTTTTTTGGGCCAAGATCTGAAGAATCCGGGCCACATTTGGGTCTATGGGACCTGGATTTACATTCTGGTTATTGTTGTCAGGATTGTTGTTGTTGGTTTCTTCATTCTGGGTGGTAGAACGGGTGTTTCTTCTGTGAGGCATCTTTTGTAAAGAATCAAACAACTTATTTAGCATTTAAATCAAATCCTTTTTATAAAAGGTTTTTAAAAATCTGAAGTATTTCTTTTTGAAAACATTTTAATCGTTTAAGTAAATTAAATGCTTCTTTACAGAATGTAAACAACTAAGTGAAATGGTATATGTCATCACAAGAGTTTATAATTAGTGCAGTAAATAAAATAAGATAAGACAGGTGTAGTAATGTAAATGACAATGATGGAAGAGAAAGCTTACTTATGTAACGCCCTCCAAACCCGGGGTATAAGTCTGGGGGTTACTAGCTAATTATAAAACTTGTACCAACCTGATAACAATTAAGCAGATACATATCTAACCGCTTTAGTACTAACCAAGATCTTTATAAGTTAAAGTATAAAAACAAGAACCACACTCTAACTTTATTACAAGTCAAATTTAAAATCTCACAAAACATTTTTTATTACAAACCATTGTCTAACAAGTTTTAAACTACATTCATCTTTATTCAAATACACACACATTATCTATCTACACTACAACTGCCCAGGTAACTCAATGCTTTCTTCCTGAATCGGGATCAGTACTTTTAGTATTAGAGGGTCCCGCGGCTTGACTCATTTCTTTACCACGCGAATCCTGATAGGTTTCATTTCCTTCTTAACTAAAAATAATAAGGTGAATAACAACAAAAGGGGGTGAGCCATAAGTCGCTGAACAAGTCCACAAGATATAAACAATGTTATAATAAGTTAAATGAACCATTAATTTGGTTATATCCGCAAAGATATAACCTCGCAAGAAAATAACAAAGGCCCTTATCGGTGAGAATCAATAAACTAAACTGGACACAAGTTCGCATATATATCCTATTGATCAACCAGGATACAGTGCAGATCCATACCTCAATGTATAGATCCATTCTGGTACCGAGCATCTACGGCCCAACACAAGGATCCGGTTAATTCCCGATCCTTAGGATCAAGTTGTTGTGCATATGTTGTGTACTTGATGATTTCATAAACAAAATATCTAAGTAGATTATACTTAGTGAAATAATGTAGCACTCGATGGATAAGAATTATAGTCCTGACGGATAACTCATTATAGTCCCGACGGATGTTAACTTATTATCCATCGAGTGAGTAGCTTATGTAATAATGAGTGTGTAGCACAGTTCTGTATATACATCTTTGTATAGATTCTGTAGTAGTCTATAAGTCATGTTGACTTTAACTAGATATGCAGAATAGGTTGATTAATTGTATATAAATGATGTCTTGTAATTCTGCATAAGTGAAATGAAGTCAAGTGCCAAAATAGCTACCGACGGATGATTAACAAAGCCATCGACGGATGATCAAATGACTATCAACGGTTTTTTAATATAGCAGTCGACGGATAATCAATGAAGCCATCAACAGATGTTCAAAAAGTCGACGGATGATCATATATCTAACGGATACTCATAAAGTCCAACGGATGATCATATAAAGAATTCAAACAGCAGTTGAACAGTGAAAACTGAGCACAGCCATCGAGATGTATACAAATCTACTGTGGAAGCCCATTGACTAGGTAAAAGAGGATGAAAAGTAGCAAAGCTTAAGACTGATAGTTTTTATATTTATTCGGTCTTTTTGACTTTGTAATCTTGGTAATATAAAAACCAAGAACGTAGTAAATAAAAATAGAGAGCTGAGATACAAAAGAAAAACAGAAAAATCTTTGTAAGAAGAATCCTTAGCATTTCCCTGTATTCTCAGTAGTTCAATTTGTAAGCAGCTATGAGCATTCTTGCACACAGAGTCCTCTCGATATATAATATATATCTCTGCTGGAATTGTTTAAATCCACCAGAAAGTTTTTAAAGACTCTTGTTTTTAATTACTTATGTTTTGATTCAATTAAGTTGCTATTCCGCATTGTGCTAATCAAAACACTTATATCTATATTCGAGTTGAACATTTTTATTTCGGGAAAAAGGTTCAAATATTCCATTCAACCCCCTTCTGTAATTCTTGCTATATTGTTAAGGGACTAAAAATTGGTATCAGAGCAAGCTTTTAATCTACAAAGAGTTTAAAGATCAAAATAATTCAGCAAGATGAACAAGAAAGACGTCGGAGTCAAGATTCCTTTTCTAGATAAGGATAATTACCATCATTGGAAGGTAAAGATGCATCTTCATATACTTTCTCAAGATGAGGCATATGTGGACTGCATAGAAAGAGGCCCTCATGTTCCAATGAGAGCTGCAAGAGGAAACGAGCCATCAGTTCCCAAGCCAAGGCACGAATGGTCTGATCCTGACATTGAACAAGTCAGGAAGGATAAAAAGGCCATGAACATTCTGTTCAATGGAATTGATGCAGACATGTTTGACAACATTATCAACTGCAAAACTGCCAAGGAAGTCTGGGATACTGTACAGATAATCTGTGATGGCACTGAGAAAGTTAGAGAAAATAAGATGCAGCTCTTGATTCAACAATATGAGCATTTTCACAATGAGGAAAGTGAGTCACTCACTGACATTTTTAGTAGATTTCAAAAACTACTAAATGCTCTTAACTTGCATGGAAGAGTCTATCAGACTAAAGACTCTAATATGAAATTCCTTAGATCTCTTCCAAAGGAATGGAAACCAATGACAGTCTCATTAAGAAACTTACAAGATTATAAAGAGTTTACTTTGGAGAGACTGTATGGCATCCTGAAGACCTATGAGCTTGAGATAGAGCAGGATGAAAGGATGGAGAGAGGAAAGAAGAAAGGAGGATCCATTGCACTAGTTGCTGATTTGGAAAAGGAGAAGGAAGTGAAGATGGAAGCTGTTGAGTCAACTTCTAAGGTTTGTGAGAACAAGGGCAGGGGGCTTGCAGTAGAAAGTGAAGATTCATTGAGCCAAGATGACATGGAGGACATTGATGAGCACCTAGCATTTCTTTCCAGGAGATTTTCCAAGCTCAAGTTTAAGAAGAACTTTGGAGCAGCCAAGCCAAATAGAAACATGGTGGATAAGTCAAAATTCAAATGTTTCAAATGTGGCTTGGCAGGGCATTTTGCAAATGAGTGTAGAAAGTCAGATTCCAGTAAGAAAAGGTTTCTGTGGATTATAAGCAAAAATACTTTGATCTACTCAAACAAAAGGAAAGGGCTTTTATTACACAAGAGAATGACTGGGCAGCAGATGGTTTGGTTGAAGATGAAGATGTCAGCTATGTCAATCTAGCCCTAATGGCCAAGTCTGATGAAACAGAGACAAGTTTCTCAAGCAATCAGGTAATTACTACAAACCTTGCACATTTATCTAAAGCTGAGTGTAATGATGCCATAAATGACATGTCTACAGAATTATATCATTTGCGTGTTACACTTAAGTCTCTTACTAAAGAAAATGCTAAAATCAAAGAAAACAACTTGTTTTTAAGTGAGAGGAATAATATGCTTGAGTCTCAGTTTGTTGATTTTGAGAAACTAAGAATTGAGTGTAAGATTGCCAAGGAGGAATTAACGGAGTCCTTAAAAAGGAAGAGATTTCAAAGAAGTAGCTCGAGCGTGAATAAGAGGTGATTAAAGCATGGAAAACATCCAGGGATGTCCATGCTCAAATCACCAAAGTTCAAGGAATTGAGTCTTTTGTGATGAAGCCTGGAAAAAGAGTAAAGAGAAACTAGAACCTAATTTGGTAGATGGTTTGCTGACAGATGTAGACTCGACGGATGATGAGGACTATCCGTCGGATAACAAAAAGTGTTATCCGTCGAAAGATGAAAATCCTCATCCGTCGGCTGTGAGCAAGCCCATTAGCAAAGCCAAACTTATCAAGCTGAATGAGAAGTATGGGTCTATTTCTAAGAACTTTGTTTCAGGAGAGTCAAGTCAAGTTAAGAAAGGAAAAAGGGCTAATGTTGGTCACATGACTGTCAAACAGTTAAGTGACAGACTTGAGAAAATTGAGATAAAAACAGAGACTAAAAGGAAAAACAACAGGAATGGTAAAGTAGGGATTAACAAACACAATAACTACACACCTGATAAATATGCTCCTAGAAAAATCTGTGTCAAGTATGGTAGTGTAAATCATTTGTCGGTTAATTGCAAATCTGCCATGCCTACTCCCATGTCTGTTCAGTCTCAATTTCCTAACATGAATGCCATGCCTCACATGCCTGTTAATGCTATGCCTGCACAGAACATGAATGCACAGTTTGCTAATATGTCACTTGCACCTAATCCATATTATGCTGCATACAGTATGCCTCAAATGCCATTTAGCATGCCTTACTGGAATAACATGTTTACACCAAGCATGCCATTTCCTGTTAGCCATAATATGTATGATAATTATGTTGCATTAAATGGTTTCAAAGGTCCAACCCAAATGACAAAGGAAGAATCTGAAATTCCTAAGTCAAATGAGTTAAGACCTAAGAAATAGAAGAAGAAAGCTAACAAGGCAGGACCCAAGGAAACTTGGGTACCAAAATTAACTTGATTTGATTTTGATGTGTTCAGGGAAATAGAAGGAATCTTTGGTACTTGGACAATGGTTGTTCAAGACACATGACTGGTGATTCTACCCTGCTCACATAGTTTAAAGAGAGAGAGCTGGCCCAAGTATTACTTTTGGAGATGACAGCAAGGGTTATACTGTAGGATATGGCTTGATTTCAAAGGACAATGTCATCATCGAGGAGGTTGCTTTAGTGGATGGTCTCAAACATAATCTGTTGAGTATCAGCCAGCTTTGTGACAAAGGCAATTCAGTAACCTTCAACAAAGAAGCCTGTTTTGTGACTAATAATCAAAGCAACAAAGTGGTTCTCACTGGTGTGAGAAGAGGAAAGGTGTACCTAGCTGATTTCAACTCAACTAAAGCAGAATCTGTAACTTGTCTTCTCAGTAAAGCAAGTCAAGATGATAGTTGGCTATGGCACAAAAAGCTATCTCATTTAAACTTCAAGACCATGAATGAGCTGGTAAAGAAAGAATTGGTAAGAGGTATTCCTCTAGTGGAGTTTTCAAAGGATGGACTGTGTGATGCCTGCCAAAAAGGGAAACAGATCAAAGCATCATTCAGGAAGAAACTTGATTCATCAATTGAAGAGCCTTTACAACTGCTTCACATGGATTTGTTTGGACCAATCAATGTATTGCCCATCTCAAGGAAAAGATTTTGCCTAGTAACTGTAGATGATTTCTCAAAGTTCTCTCGGACATATTTTCTAAAGTCTAAAGATGAGGCTAGTGAAATCATCATCAATCACATAAGGCAAGTCAACAATCATCCTGATTTCAAAGTTAGAGGAATCAGGAGTGACAATGGAACTGAGTTCAAGAATTCTGTCATGAGAGCATTTTGTGAAGAAAATGGGATACTGCATGAGTTTTCAGCAGCAAGGACTCCACAACAGAATGGAGTAGTGGAAAGGAAGAACATATCACTTATTGAAGCTGCAAGGACAATGCTTGAAGAATCTAAACTACCAACATATTTCTGGGCTGAAGCTGTAAATACTGCATGCTACACTCAGAACATTTCTCTGATTAATCAAGCAAGATGCATGACTCCCTATCAATTGTTCAAGAACAAGAAGCCAACTCTACACTTTCTTCATGTCTTTGGCTGCAAATGTTATATCCTGAGAAATCAAACTGATCAAAATGGGAAGTTTGATGCTAAAGCAGATGAAGGAATTTTTGTTGGATATGTTGTTGGTAAAGCATATAGAGTCTATAATCTAAGAACCAACATTGTTATGGAATCTATACATGTTGTGTTTGATGATAAAAAGATTGAAGGACTAAAAGATGGAGATTACCATGAGAGCCTCAAATTCGACAATGTGGAGATGGTTAGTGATGAGAGTGATGATGAGAGTGATCAAGAAACAGTGTCTAAGGATAATGCAGACAAATCTACCACCAATAAAGTACAAAACTCAACATCCGTCGAGTTACATAATGCTTCATTCGTCGGAAGGTAATCTGTGTTATCCATCGGAAGACAACCTGCCTCATCCGTCGGAACTCAAAATTCACCATCCATTGGGTTATCAAAAGGAGCAGGAGGTCAAGACATATCACCTATAGAAAATTCTCCTTTCTCAAATCAAAGATCCACAAACTCAGGGGGAGTTTCTAGCAATCAAAACTCAATCACACATCAAGACAATCATGAGGTCTCTTCATCTAGAGCTAATCTACCTCAACAAAGGAAATGGACAAAAGATCACCCCTTTGAGCTTACCATTGGTGATGTTTCTTCTAGAGTTCAAACAAGAAAAACAACTCAGGAAGAATGTCTATACAGCAGCTTTCTGTCAAAGGAAGAACCAAAGAAGGTAGAAGAAGTTTTGTTGGATCCTGATTGGATTTTAGCTATACAGGAGGAGCTAAACCAATTTGAAAGGAATAATGTATGGAAGCTGGTACCCAATCCTAAAGGAAAGAATCCAATAGACACCAAGTGGGTATTCAGAAACAAGATGCATGAAAATGACATAGTAATCAGGAATAAAGCTAGATTGGTTGCTAAGGGTTATTGTCAGCAAGAAGGAATAGATTTTGATGAAACTTTTACTCCTGTTGTAAGACTTGAAGCCATCAGAATCTTATTAGCCTATGCAGCACATGCCAATTTCAAGGTCTATCAAATGGATGTCAAAAGTGCCTTTCTAAATGGAGATTCGGAGGAAGAAGTGTATGTTAGTCAACCTCCTGGTTTTGAAGATCCAAATTTTCCAGAATATGTCTATTATCTTCTGAAAGCACTTTATGGACTGAAGCAAGCACCTAGAGCCTGGTATGACACTTTATTAAAGTTCCTTTTGGAAAATCATTTCACAAGAGGTACTGTAGATAAAACTTTATTTTCAGAAATGTTAATGGCTCTAGTATACTTGTTCAAATTTATGTAGATGATATTATCTTTGGCTCTATAGATGAGAAACTTTGCAAAAAGTTTGTCAAATTGATGCAAAGTAAGTATGAAATGAACATGATGGGAGAACTAACTTACTTTCTTGGTTCGCAAGTTAAGCAAGTTAGTGATGGAATATTTATTAGTCAAACTAAATATATTTTTGATCTTTTAAAGAAGTTTGATCTAATGGATTGCACATCTGCAAAAACTCCCATGGCCACTGCAACTAAGCTTGAACTAAACAATACTGAAAAGTCTGTGGATATTTCAAGTTATAGAGGCATGGTTGGCTCACTTCTGTACTTAACAGCTAGTAGACCAGATATAATGTTTGCTACATGTTTATGTGCTAGATTTCAGGCTGATCCTAGAGAATCTCATTTGATAACTATTAAGAGAATTTTCAGATATCTCAAGGGAACACTAAAACTTGGCATTTGGTACCCTAGAGATTCTGGTTTTGATCTAACTGGTTATTCAGATGCAGATTATGCAGGTTGTAGAATTGATAGAAAGAGCACAACAGGAACTTGTCAATTTCTAGGAAACAAGCTTGTGTCCTGGTTCAGTAAAAAGCAAAATTCAGTTTCTACTTCTACAGCTGAAGCTAAATATATTATTGCTGGCAGTTGTTGTGCACAGATTTTATGGATGAAAAATCAATTGCTAGACTATGGTTTACAAGTTGAAAGGATTCCTATTTTCTGTGATAAAATAAGTGCAATTGCCATCACTGAAAATCCAGTGCAACATTCAAGGACAAAGCACATAGACATCAAGTACCATTTCATAAGGGAACATGTGATGAATGGTATTGTGGAATTACATTTTGTTCCAAGTGAGAAGCAACTTGCAGATATCTTTACCAAGCCACATGATGAATCCACCTTTTCAAGGTTGGTAAGTGAGTTAGGTATGCTTAATTACTCTTAAATTTATCTGAGTTATTTTGCAAGTTGTAATGCAGCCAGAAATTTAGCTGATCTTTAAATCTTGGATGAAATTTTTCTGGAATATACTACCTGCTAATAAAAGTCAATTATTTTTCTGGAATACTTTATGTCTCGACGGATATCAGTTTAACCTCATTCGTCGAATTGTCTAAATCTCAGCCGTTAATTCCCTGAATAATATCCATCGAGTATACTTACAGTTTGTAAGCATTACACGACGGATAATGGGTGGAATTTTTACAGTTTTATTTTAAAACGGCTATTTTAGGCAATTTCTATTGGTTAATTTACTTTACTTTATTATTTTTATCAGCTATTTTTGAGATAGTATAAAAGCTTATTTCATAGCAATTGTTTTCTTTTATCATTCTCAAATTCAACTGCTTTTATTTCATTCTCTCTCAAGCAAATATTCTCCTTTTCTTCAAGCTTTCATTCTCTAACAATGGCACCTGTAGTAAAGATTATGTCTCAAAATGGGTTCATTTATGAGAAGAACAACTTCACTGCTTTGGTCAATAAGGTTATTCAGCAATAAGAGGACTATCACAAGATGATGGACTTTGTGAAGAATTGTAAGCTAAATTATGCCATGCTGGAGTCACCCACAATCTTCAGTGAGGTTGTTGAAGAGATGTGGACCACTGCTATTTAAAACTCTGCTGATAAGACCATCACTCTAACCATCAAAGGTAATGAGTTATGTATCAATAGTGATGTAATAAAAGCATGTTTCAAAATTCCTGATAATAATATGACTTCACCACACAATGACACTGATATTATCAATATGCTTAATTCCATGCACTATGCACTTCCTACTACTAAACTAAGTGATATTAGGAGATTGGGTCTTAGGAAGGAGTGGAGTTTCTTGTGTGATGTGGTTACTAAAGTTTTCTCTGGAAAAGTCAGTAATTTTGATTCAGTGAATATTTCCATGCTTAATATGCTATACATGCTAGTTACAGATAAATTTTATAATTTCAGTGACCTTGTCTTGTTTGAATTAGGTTTTAAACTAGGCGAGTTAGCTAAAAGAGGAAAGAATGTGTATTATGCTAGATTTTTCATGTTATTGGCTAACCATCTATGTCAAGAGATTGTGCTTGAGAACCCAAACAACAAACTGGCTTGTTGGGTTCAAGAGAGAAGACTCATTGCAGATTTGAATAGAGCCAACCATCACAGGGATGTGCCAATGTTCTATTTTCCTGTAATGCAGGCACTTCAGGTAAGTGAGGTAAGTTCATCCATCCCTACAACTATTCCAACCTCCACTATTTCTTTGACTTCAGGAGTAGCTAGCAACTGTGCCAATGACCAAACAGTTGCCTACCAAAGCCTCAAAACCCTCTACAATTTCCAAATCTAAATCAAAGAAAACCCCCTCTGGTATCTCTCAAAAGATACCAGTTGAAAAATCCATAAAAGCAAAAGAGGGGAGTGTGAAGGAGGGAAAGTCAGGTGAGGGAAGGGGTGAACATCAAAGAAACCACAAGAATAAGGATGGAGAGTTGAGTGAATCCCAGCCTAACCACACTGCAGTTTCCCAACAAACTGCAGTGCTCAAAAAGGATAAAAGCTCACTTCTAGCTGCATCATCCCAAAAGGATGCAGTTATTGAACAAAACTCTCAGCCAAGAGCACAGGTCAAAAGGGTTAGGGACACAAGCTCACCCCAAACTTACACAAGAAAGAAGAAATCTAAAACCTCTGGGGATGCACAGGGCACACACACAGTGCAAACTGGTGCTAAAGATACAGTCCCTGCACTCTCTCAAATTCAGTTTGATGTGGCTCCAATAAATGTGGAGTCACAGCCAAAATATCTAATAATAGAAGCATCTGAAACACCATACTCACCAACGAACTCTATGGAAGTGGATATGATAAACACTTCAATTCTTGATTCCCCTTCTTTAACTCTGTTGGGGAAGCCAAAATCTAGTGCAAGTGAGCATCATCTTTAAATGATTTGTTGGCTCACTTGCCAATTCTTTTAGATACTATTGTGACATCTGTGCCTCAAATATCTTCAATCAGCACAAAGTCAACAATAGTTTCTCTTTCCACCTCATTCATTTCTACTCTCTCGATGGATATTGCTCATCCGTCGAGTAGTGATTGTATCCCGACGGATAAGCCTAACAGCAGTTATCCGTCGGATATCATTACCACTCACTCGACGGATATCACTTATCCATCGAGTATCTCTGCACAACTTCAAACTTCAATTATTTCAAGTGCAGAAGATTTAGTGGTTGTACAGTCACTCTTAGGACTGAGAGAGGAGAGTGTATTGAGTGAGAGGCTGGGTTGCTCCCAGGCAAAAGGATAGGAAAAGAGTGAAAATCAGCAATCCATTAATTCAGGATTGGCAAAAGTGAGTGAGAGGAGTCCCACCTTAGTAGGTGAAGGTGAGGGTGTGAGGGTGGGGAGCCAGGGTGAGACCGTGATGCAACAAAAGAGAGATTATGAGAGAAAAGCAGGTACAGAAGCTATAAGGGTGGATCCAGCCATTGCTAGTGAGTCAATGATTGTGGATGATGCTGAAAAGGAAAGACAATTTCAGCAACATTACAAAGCTGTAATTGATAACATTTCCTCGGATGCTGACACTTTTACTCACCCTGTGTCAGCCTATCAACTGTTGGCTGCTCAGGGCAATGTGGAGGCAGAACAGACTTTGAACTTAGTACACACTTCAGAATCTCTTCAAAGAGATAAAGCTGTTGTTAATAGGATGCCTTCTCTAGCTGGTGAGCCATCTAAAGAATTTGAAGTAAATTCTAATGATGATGACTCTATTTCTTTGGATGGAAGCATGAACTTAGGGGGAGATAAAGGCCCAAGTTATGTTCCAAATTTACCTGAATGGGCATGGACAAAGGAATCTACACCAGGACAATTTGGTGTATCTTTGGTTAAGCAGGTTATGGCTATTCAAAAGGACCTTCAGGAAACTTCAGATGCTGGTACCAAGGCTATTCTTCAAGCTCACCTAGACTCTCTACATCTCATAAAGATACATCAATTAAGACAGAATCTGAGTGTGGATGAACACAAAAAGGATATAGCTGACTTGAAGACCTACAATTCTGAGAAGCTGGATTCAGTCATGCCATATGGTACCATGCAGGATCTATTACTGAGACTGAGGAGAGAATCAAATTCTGAAAAGAAGCTGGCCAAGCTGGAAGATAGAGTTCAAGTTATTGAGAATTCAGTGGCCACCCTTCTTCAAAATCAACAGTCTCATACAAATCTTCTCATGCAACTGGCTAAAGCACAAGGCCTAACTCCTCAACTTGATGATAACAAAAAGGGGGAGAGAGAACCAAGTAAGGGGGAGAAAGTACTAAGTGAGGGGGAGAAACTTTAAGTTCAAATCAGCAAAGTAATTGTACCTTCAATTACTGTCTCCAAGCCACCAGTTGCAGATGGTATAAATCTAATTAAAGCAGCAGCACAAATTTGAAAGTTGCTGAGAAAGGAAAGTTGAGTTTGATCAACTGGGATAAGATTGATGAGGAGATACAGAAAAAGTTTGAACTTGTAAAGGAGCCAGTTAAGTCAGCCATCCATCACTCTCAAGTCAAGCAAATCAGTGTGAATGAGATGAGCATGAATTATCTGGAAAGAGGACAATCTTCCTGCATCAAGTCTACAAAGGCTGAAATAATTCTTAAACCAAGGGCAAACTATCCAAAATCATCTTTGAAGAACCCCTTGGACACTGTGTATGAGACACCCAAGCCTGATGAGAAGAAGCTTCTGTCAAGATCAATTGTCTTCTATAAAGATCCAGCTGATTCAGCTTCAAAAAGAAGAATTGCTAAGATATTCAGAAATGGAAAGGAAATTTATGTGATAGCTGGACATCCACAATTTGCTCAAGCAAAGAGAGAAGAAAAAGCCAGATTAAAGCAGGAAAAGAAACAAGCTGCTATAGATGCAAAGAAGACTAAACAAAAGAAAGAGCAGATTGCTATCTTGGCCAAGCTACAGGCTGTGAATTCATCTCAACAAATTCCCTCTCAACCATCTGAAGCTGCTGAATCAAAGAAGAAAATTGAAGAACAAAAGAAATCTCCAAGAAAGAAAGAATTGGCTAGAAGAACAAAAAGGAAACTGGATATTGTTGACAAAGAATTGGAAGATCAATTTCCTAAGGTACCCACACCAGCTACAACTCAAGCATCAAAGCCCTCTGTGGTATTTGAAGATATAAGGGTAGTGGATCCCTACAGGAATATTCATGGTGAACCTATTGTGCCCAAGGATGAGCCAATAGAGTGGGATAAAATACCAATTCCTGACTTCAGTTTACCAATCCTTAGCAAGCCAAAAAGGACAAAGTCAAGGGCAGTCAAGAAAGTGAAGCTGCCACCTCTCAAATCCAAATCAGTACTTAAAGCTCAACCCAAAGTCAACAGGGGATACTACTTGTACTTGTGTGACATCAAGGAATTTTCTGATCTAAACCTCTATCTGGATGAACTAGATGAAGTGAGGGGAGTTGATGCATACAGAAACCTACCTGAAAGGTTAGTGTTCAAGTACAAAGGAGGAAAGGAGATTGTGTAGCCACTTCACAGAATTCTTCAAGAAAGCCAAGCTGTACTGATTAAAGTTTATTCATCCTTCAAGAAGAACTTTGTTTTCAATGTAACTGCAAGAAGACTAGTATTGAAGAAGATTGAAGAACTAAGGAGTATTAGAGCTAAAGATGCTCTCCCAAAGACTCTAATCATCCCATACACAGAGAGAAGAGTGCATCTAAGGCCCTACTGGCTGATGGAGTTCATAGATGACAAAGGTGTGAGAAGATTCTTCAGGTTAGAAGACCAGTTGAGTATCTCTAGCAATGAGACTCTCTTGGAAATGCAAGAAAAGCTAGATCTCTCAGAATCTGATGAACTGGAATTCCACAGGCAGCTCCAAAATCAGATTGATGAAAACAACAGGAAGCTTGGAAGAAGATCCAGATCTTCAAGAAACTAGAAGAATCTACTCAGGCTAGAGGAGCATCTTGAAATGACTGTGAGCCAAACTTTGTACATTTTGATTATTTGAAGCACTTTCAGTATTATCTACTTATCTTTAAAGCTGTATGTTTAGGATGTTTTGTTATCATCAAGTATCTCTTAATTTATGGCTATAATTCCAGTAGACATAAATTGGGGGAGATTGTTGTGCATATGTTGTGTACTTGATGATTTCATAAACAAAACATCTAAGTAGATTTTACTTAGTGAAATAATGTAGCACTCGACGGATAAGAATTATAGTCCCGATGGATAACTCATTATAGTCCCGACGGATGTTAACTTATTATCCATCGAGTGAGTAGCTTATGTAATAATGAGTCTGTAGCACAGTTCTGTATACATCTTTGTATAGATTCTGTAGTAGTCTATAAGTCATGTTGACTTTAACTAGATATGCAGAATAGGTTGATTAATTGTATATAAATGATGTCTTGTAATTCTGCATAAGTGAAATGAAGTCAAGTGCCAAAATAGCTACCGATGGATGATTAACAAAGCCATCGACGGATGATCAAATGACTATCAACGGATGTTTAATATAGAAGTCGACGGATAATCAATGAAGCCATCAACGGATGTTCAGAAAGTCGACGGATGATCATATATCTAACGAATACTCATAAAGTCCAACGGATGATCATATAAAGAATTCAAACAGCAGTTGAACAGTGAAAACTGAGCACAGCCGTCGAGATGTATACAAATCTATTGTGGAAGCCCATTGACTGGGTAAAAGAGGATGAAAAGTAGCAAAGCTTAAGACTGATAGTTTTTATATTTATTCGGTCTTTTTGACTTTGTAATCTTGGTAATATATAAACCAAGAACGTAGTAAATAAAAATAAAAAGCTGAGATACAAAAGAAAAACAGAGAAATCTTTGTAAGAAGAATCCTTAGCATTTCCCTGTATTCTCAGTAGTTCAATTTGTAAGCAGCTGTGAGCATTCTTGCACACAGAGTCCTCTCGATATATAATATATATCTCTGGTGGAATTGTTTAAATTCACCAGAAAGTTTTTAAAGACTCTTGTTTTTAATTACTTATGTTTTGATTCAATTAAGTTTCTATTCCGCATTGTGCTAATCAAAACACTTATATCTATATTCGAGTTGAACATTTTTATTTCGGGAAAAAGGTTCAAGAATTCCATTCAACCCCCCTTCTGTAATTCTTGCTATATTGTTAAGGGACTAACACAAGTGTATACCTGATCCTAATTATCACCATCTAGTCCATCGAGGAGCAACCGGAACAATGGGTATGCTTTGATGTATCCCAACATCAGAATATGGCAGGATATATGTATATATATATACTATTGGAATATGAATAGAGGATTCAACGAATTAGGAGAAATCAGGAATCAAAATGAAATATGAATAGAGGAATGATAATTGTGTATCAATGTTTGTGAATAGGAATTATCAGTGTGTAACTGCGATAAGAATCTGAAAGTAATTCACTATTCTGAATTTAGAATAGGGGAAAAACTTGCCTTTCACGTGATTTACCACAAGTATATCACCGTTCTCTAACACTGGCTCGGTCCGCCTTACTGGCTTCGTCTCTATCAAAGAAATTGGCTTATTTAGTTAACTCGTATCTCAATCGCGTCTCAAACTAACTTCACGTAGCCCATATCGTCTACCCGTACGCGTATAATTGACTCGTATAATAAGTAACAACAATTAAGACTCGATTAACTACATAATTCACATTGCACATAAGTCACATAGTCATTTTATGTTTAAAATAAATTTTTTAATCGAAATTGACTCGCTATTCGCTTTACTGAACAATATCTGGCTTGTTTCCTATTTTTTGTCTCTATAAGTAATAGGGCATATAAGTAAATAAATATCGAAAGTCGACTCGCTTCTAAAAGAAATTAGGATTTAAAACTATTTTTAATAAAAACAGATCATTTTTCTGAGTCGAAGGGCTTTCGTTTCGCCTAAATCGGATAAACGGTTCAATTATTATTCGATAAATAAGAATAAATCAATTAATTATTCAATATAATTAATTATTAAAAATAATTGAAACTCAAAAATATTTTTAAATAATTATTTAGGAAAAATCAGAATTAAAAATGATTTTTCCATATTTTTTGGAATTAAAATGAATTTATTATGAATTATTGAAAATAATTTAATTAATTATCAAAATAATTAATCATTTTTAAATAATTAATACATAATTAATAAATATTTATATAAATAACAAATAATAAAAGAAATAATTAATTTCGAATTTTAGAAAATATTTCAAAATTATTTATAATATAAATCAATTAATTAAATAATTAATTAATTAATCAATTTATAAAATAAACAAAACTGATTTTATAATTAATAAAAATAAAAAGTAAAAATAAAAATTCAGAAACATTTGTCAGAGATGAAACTTCTGACAAATCGAATCAAACACGGGTCAAACAAACGGGTCAAACGGGTCAAAATCCGGGTTGTGAAGAACACGTCGGACTTTCCCCAGAAACTGGCCACCGGAAAACTTTCTGGCCAACCTAATGGTTAAGTGGCATTTATGTCCACTTAGAATGCTCTATAAAGGCTTGGACTGGTGTTTTGTACTCAAGTTATTTATGTTTTTGATGTATTTTTGTATTGTTTTGCATTTCAGGCATATATACGGGACCGAGGTGATTTAACATTGCTTTGATGCTAAAATGGTATTAGGAAGGCATCGTGAAGATTGCTCATGCAAAAGCCATCAGCAAATAAAGAAAGCAATTTAAGTTTTTCCAGAAGGACGGCGCGCCCGCACTGTGCTAGCGGGCTGCCGCGCCAGAGAAGCAGAATGTCAGCGCACTCGCGCTGGTGATGTGCGCGGCTGCGCCAGGTCGGGATTCAAAATTCCTGTTTCAATTAGAAGACTATTTTTCTGGACTTTTGGATTAATTGGGCTGTTATATAATGATAAGGATAAGACAACAAGAAGGCCTATAGCACAAATACAACCAAGGCGAAGACGATCTAGTTTATTCTTGTGATTCTTTGTTCGAAGTTGTAATCTTGGATGCTAGTTTCTTGTTTTGTTGAACCTAATACTCTTGTTTAACATACTTTATTTATTATTCTTTTATAAAGACCTAGTTTATTATACCATTCTTTCATCGGAACCCGTGGTGATGATGAGTTCGGTTATGGGCTAATCGTTATCGTGGGGTTTCAACGGATTTACTTATGAATTTCAATAGTAAATATGTTTTGATACCTTAGTGTGTGGTGATTGTATGATATCCTAGTTTTGGTTGTGCTTATTCGTCTTATGAGCGTCACGAACTTATAATATAGCATGTTAATCTCTAATGAAGCGATAGTGAATTTAGAGGTTTAGAACTTGCCATACTAGCATAGGTTCATGTTTCTTTGTTGTTTACATATTGTATGTGGAATTCGAAGAAATAACATAGGACGATGCATCTAGATTAAAATCCTCAAAGTAAATACTAAGTGGGAGAGGAAATTGATATGAAATCAAATCCCATGGTCTTCATTATTGTTTGTATGTAATTTAACATAGAGATAAATATAAATTATATATACGACACCCATCATGACATGTAATTTATGGTGTCTAGAATGTTAAGGAGATTACTAGAACAAACTTCTTCTATTAATAACGAATATTGAAAGGTATACATGTCACCCATCGTGGCGTACCAAGTTTCATAGATTTCGGATAATTATAAGATACATTTGACGGCATCTGGTATAATTATGATTTAAGATTTGATAATGGTATACACTTAGCTATGAAAAATAATATTGACCACCCCAACGTAGCGTATTATTTAGTAATAGAACCGAAGTAACATTTAAACAAATTTAGGTGGTATACATGTCACCCATTGTGATGTACCAGAAACTTATGGTGTTTAAATGTTAGTGCATTAATTTTAATAATTGTTAGAGGAACCAATAGGTCTTAGTATTTAATGGACCTTTTATGCGTTATGTGATGTTTTTATGCATGATTCTCAGGATACAGTGGGGTTTAATTCACTGTTCAACATGCTTAAGGATAACAAACTTACCGGACCTAACTATATTGAATGGAAACAAAATTTGGACATTGTGTTGACCGCTGAGAAGTACAAGTTTTGCACTTATGAACCCAAGCCAGATCAGCCTGCTGCTGATGCTCCTGAAGATGAGAAAGAGTATTATAAGCGGTGGATTAAGGCTGATGAGATGTCGCGATGTTACATTCTGGCAGCAAGGTCGGGTGTTTTGAAAACATAAACATTAGTCTATGGCCACTGCTGCGAATATGCTCTTTAATCTCAAGGAACTTTTTGCAGATCAGAGTAGGGCTGCTAGGCAAGTAGCCATGGAGGCTTTAATGAACACTCAGATGACTGAAGGAACGCCTATAAGGGATCATATTCTTAAGATGATGTCTCATCAAAATGAGATAGATATCCTTGGTGCTGAACTTGACGGAGAAACCCAGATTGACATCATTCTTATGAGTTTGACTAAGAGTTTTGAGCAGTTTCGCTTGAATTACAATATAAACAAGAGGTTGTATAGTCTGCGGAACTTCTAACAGAACCTCAGGCAGCTGAAGGATTATTTCGGCAGAGTGTTCAAGTGTATTTGGCTGAGAAAGGTTCTTCCTCTAAACCAAAAGGTAAGAAGAAGAAGAAAAATGCTCGGACACAAAAAACTGCGAATGCAGTGGAAGTTCAAGGTGTGTGAAAAAGCCTAAGGGAAAGTGGTGCAAGCAGTCAGGTCACTGGAAACAGGATTGTCCTCTTCCTAAGAAGATAAACAATACTCGTATGTCTCTTTCCCTAGTTACAAAAACATATATAGCGGCTATATCTACGAGCACTTGGTGTATAGATACAGAAGCCACTGACCATGTTTGTAATTATATGCATGGATTTCAACTATCTAGAATGCTTAGAGATGGTGAGATATACATGTTCATGGGAGATGCTACGAAAGTAGCAGTAGTTGCATTAGGAGTTATTCATTTATCTTTTGGTTATGGTAGGACTTTGGTTTTGAACAATTATCTTTATGTACCTTCGTTTAGAAGAAATCTAATTTCGGTTTCTAAGCTTGCTATGGATGGTTATATTGTTTGTTTGGATCGTAATATTTCTATTATGATGAATAAATGAATTATATGTTCTGGTACATTACAAGACAATTTCTATATAATTAATCCTAGTCAACCTGCACTGCAACTACAATATAGGGAATTGAACGACACGTAATCTACATCTATTAAAAGAAAGGAACCTTCTAGATTGAACCAAACATATCTTTGGCACTTGAGATTAGGTCATATTAACTCGAGGATGATTCAAAGACTGGTAGCAGACGGACCTTTAAGCTCATTGGCAGTGGAGCCATTTTCAGTTTGTGAATCCTGCTTAGAAGGTAAAATGACTAATAGGAATTTTAAGGCAAAGGGGAATATAGCTAAAGAAGTGTTAGAATTGATTCACAAATCTAAGCAAGAGGTGGTTATGAGTATTTCGTCACATTCATTGACGATTATTCTAGATATGGGTACGTTTATTTGTTGCGCCGTGAGTCTGATTGCTTTCAGAAGTTCAAAGAGTACAAAGATAAAACGGAAAAGCGACTTGGAAAGAGTATCAAGTCACTACGATCAGATCGTGGTGGAGAATACTTGCTTGGAGAATTTAGGGAATATTTATCAGAAAATGGGATAGAATCCCAGTTTACTGCACCAGGCACACCCCAGCAGAATGGTGTAGCAGAAAGAAGGAACCAGACTCTTTTAGAGAGTGTTATATCGATGATAAGTTATTCAGATCTACCCAAGTCGTTTTGGGGACATGCCTTAGAAATAACAACTTATCTTCTAAACCTAGTACCTTCTAAATCAGTTCCTAAAAACCCCTTAAAATTGTGGATCGGGGACAAACCGAGTCTAAGACACATTCAGATATGGGGTTTGTTAGTCCCTTAACAATTCAACAAGAATTACAGAAGGGGGGTTGAATGGAATTCTTGAAACTTTTCTTAAATAAAATTGTTCTAACTTATATATATATATCAGTGTGAATTGATTTGCAGAGTGCGGAATAATAACTTCAAATGAATCAAAACATAAGTAATTAAAAACACAAGTCTTTAAAAACTTTCTGGTGGATTTGAATGTATCCACTAGAGATATATGATATATATCGAGAGAACTCTGTGTAGAAAAAAGCTCACAGCTGCTTACAAATGTTGAACAACTAAGAATTCAGAGAAATGCTAAGAATACAACTTACAAATGTTTCTCTCCTTATATCTCAGTTAGTTATTCTATTTGCTGCTTCTTGGTTTATAAATCACCAAGATTACAAAGCAATAAGCCATGATAATAAAACAAAAACTATCAAGTCTAATACTATGCTACTTCATTACTCTATTCCAGCATCTTTGAATATCTTCATAATAGCATGGAAATGGCAAAGCTTCTTTGTTCTCAAAAACCCAGTTGAACAGGCTACCACATTCCATTTGCATACACTCGACGCTTGTGACTGTGTTGTCACTGTCAACGGATGTTTGAATTGATTATCCGTTGATTACATGATCATCCGTCGATGGCTTTGTTGATCATCCATCGACAACTTTGTTGATCATCGGTCGACAGCTCTATTGATCATCTGTCGATAGCTTTGTTAATCATCCGTTGATAGCTATTTGGAACTTGACTTCATTTCATTTATGCTGAATTACAAGACATCATCTATGTACAATTAATCAACCTATTCTGCATAGCTACTTAAAGTCAATCATGACTTATATGCTACTACAGAATCTATACAAAGGTGTATGGAGAAATGTGCTACAGACTTATTGTTACATAAGCTACTCACTCGATGGATAATAAATCATCATCCGTCGGGACTATATTGAGTCATCCGCCGGGACTATAATCCTTATCCGTTGAGTGCTACATTTTTCACTAAGTAAAATCTACCAAGGTGTTTTGTTAATAAAATCATCAAGTTCACAGCATATACACAACAATCTCCCCCAATTTATGTCTACTGGAATTGTAGCCATAAATTAAGAGAAACTTGATGATAATAAAACACCCTAAAAATACAACTTTGAAAGAGAGTAGATAATACTGTAAAGTGTTTCATATAACAAAATGTACAAAGTTTAGCTCATAGTCATTTTCAAGGTGCTCCTCTAGTCTGAGAAGATTTATCTAGTTCCTTGAAGGTCTGGATCTCTTTCCAAGCTTTCTATTGTTTTCTTCTATCTGATTTTGGAGGTGTCTGTGGAATTCCAGTTCATCAGATTCTGAGAGATCTAGCTTTTCTTGCATCTCCAAGAGAGTCTCATTGCTAGAGAAGCTCAATTGGTCTTCTAATCTGAAAAATCTTCTCACTCCCTTGTCATCCATAAACCCCATCAGCCAGTAGGGCCTTAGATGCACTCTTCTCCCTGTGTAAGGGATAATTAGAGTCTTTGGGAGTGCATCTTTAGCTCTAAAACTCCTAAGTTCTTCAATCTTCTTTAGAACCAATCTTCTTGCAGTTACATTGAACCCAAAGTTCTTCTTGAAAGATGAATAAACCTTAATTAGTATAGCTTGGCTTTCTTAAAGGATCCTGTGAAATGGCCATTGAATCTCATTTCCTCCTTTGTACTTGAAAACTAACCTTTCAGGTAGGTTTCTGTATGCATCAATCCCTCTCACTTCTTCTAGTTCATCTAGATAGAGATTTCAATCAGAGAATTCCTTGATGTTACACAAGTACATGTAATCTCCCTTATTGACTTTAGATTGAGCTTTGACTAGAGATTTGGATTTGAGAGGTGACAACTTTACTTTCTTGACTGCTCTTAACTTTGTTCTTTTTGGCTTGCTAAGGATTGGCAAATTGAAGTCAGGAATTGGTAGGCTCTCCCAGTCTATTGGTTCATCCTTAGGCACAATAGGTTCAACATGAATGTTCCTGTAAGGATCCACTACCTTGATGTCTTCAAATACCACAGAGGGTTTTGATGCTTGAGTTGTAGTTGAAGTGGATTCCTTAGAAAACTGATCCTCCAATTCCTTATCAACAAAATCCAGTTTCCTTTTGGTTCTTTTGGCCAATTCCTTGTATCTTGGAGATTTCTTCTATTCTGATTCAACTTGCTTCTTTGGATCTTAAGATTTAGTGATTTCAGATGGGTGAGAAGGAATCTGTTGTGTTGGTTTCACAGCTTGTAGCTTGGCCAAGATAGCAGCTTGCTCTTTCTTTTGCTTAGCCTTTTTGGCATCTAGAATATCTTGCTTCTTTTCCTGCTTCAATCTTGCCTTTTCTTCTCTCTTTGCTTGAGCAAATTGAGGATGTCCAGCCACCACACAAATTTCTTTCCCATTCCTGAAAACTTTAGCAATTCTTCTTTTTAAAGTTGAATCAGCTGGATCCTTGTAGAAGGCAATTGACCTTGACAGAAGCTTCTTCTCATCAGACTTAGGTGTCTCATACACTGTATCCAAAGGGTTCTTTAGTGATGATTTTGAATAGTTTACCCTTGGCTTCAGAATAATTTCAGCCTTTGGAGATTTGATGCAGGATGGTTGTCCTCTTTCCAGATAGTTCATGCTCATTTCATTCACAGAGATCTGTTTGACTTCAGAGTGATGAATGGCTGACTTTACTGGCTCCTTTACTAGCCCAAACTTCCTTTGTATGTCCTCATCAATTTTCTCCCAGTTGATTGACTTCAACTACTCCTTTTTAGCTTCTCTTAAATTGGTTGCTGCTGCATTGATCAGATCTATACTATTTTTTACTGGTGGCTTGGTGAAGGTAATTGTGGGCACAATTACTTTACTTATTTGTATTTGAAGCTTCTCCCCCTCACTTGGTCCTTTCTCCCCTTTTTTGTTATCATCAAGTAGAGTAGAGGAGGAGGTTTGAGCAGCCACCAATTTCTGAAGAAAATCTGTCTGTTGGGCTTGATGGAGATGAATGGCTGTTAGAGTTGCTTCCATAGCTGACATTCTTGTATCCAAAGCATCTATCTTTGTTGCAAGATCATAATTTTTCCTTAGTTGCCTCTTGATGTCAAGCATTGTAACTTCTGGAAGCTTAGAATCTATTTTGTCTGAAATGGCCTTCTTCATCTCATCAATATCACCCTTGATGGTGTTAACATCTCTAGCATATTGGAAGCCTTGTATCTGTTGTAGTTGTAGAGAAGCAAGATGTACTTGAAGGAGCTTCTTGGTGTTGGCATTTGTAGTGGTTTGAAGTGCAGAATTTGTCTGATTGATTAGTTGAATTAGGATTGTCTTGAAGTAGTGCTCATCACAGTGCTTTGAAAATGCCCATGATGGCATGCCTGATCTTGAACCGGAACCTACCTCTCCCCCTATGACCAATGCCTCTTCTTCACTATCTCCACCTTCATCACCAAAGAAATCTGCTGAACTACCAGTCTCATAATCCACATCACCAGCTGTAGAAGGCAAAGCTGTGATGGCATCCTTAGCTCTTAACATTGACTGAGTGGTATGCACCAAATTGAGCATCCTTTCTGCATTGTCATTGCCCTGTTCAGCTAGAAGTTGATAAGCTGGAACAGGGTGAGTAAATGTCTCAGCATCAAGGGAGGTGGAATCTATAACAGCTTGAGGTTATTGAGATAGTCCCTCCCTGTCTACATCCTGGACATTCATTGACTCACTAGGAATGACATCCATCCTTATAGCTCCTGTACCTGCATTTCTCTCGTGTTCTCTCTTTTGTTGCATCAGGGTCTCACCCTGGCTCCCCACCCTCACACCCTCACCTTCACCATCTAAGGTGGGACTCCTCTCACTTTCTTTTGCCAATCCTAAAGAAATGGATTGCATATTTTCACTCTTTTGCTCTCCTTTTTCCTGGGAGCAACCCAGACTCTCACTCATAGCACTCTCTGCCCTCAATCCTAAGAGTGACTGTACAACCACTAATTTTTCTGCACTAAAAATAAATGAAGTTTGAAGCTATGCAGAGATACTCGAAAGATGAGTAATATCCATCGGGTTAGTGGTTTTTCTATCCGACGGATAACTGCTGTTAAGCTTATCCATCGGGATACAACCACTACTCGACGAATGAGCAATATCCATCGAGAGAGTAGAAATGAATGAACTTGGAATTGAAACTATTGTGGACTCTGTGCTAATTGATGATATTTTGGGCACAGATGATTCAACAGTTCTTGAAAGAATTGGCAAGTTAGCCAACAAATCATCTAAAAGATGATGCTCACTTGCATTAGAGTTTGGCTTCCCCGACAAAGTTAAAGTAGGGGAATCAGGAATTGATGTGTTGATCATATCCACATCCAGAGAGTTTGTGGGAGAATTTGGTGTGTGAGGTGCTTCTATTACTAGAGATTTTGGCTGTGACTCCACATTTATTGGAGCCCCATCAAGCTAAATTTGAGAAGGTGCAGTGACTGTGTCTTTAGCACCAGTTTGCACAGTGTGTGTACCCTGTGCATCCCCAAGGGTTTTGGATTTCTTCTTTCTGGCATAAGTTTGGGGTGAGCTAGTGTCCCTTACCCTCTTGGCATGTGCTCTTGGTTGAGAGCTTTGTTCAATAGTTACATCCTTTTGGGAGGATGCAAGTAGAAATGAGCTTTTATCCTTTTTAAGCACTGCAGTTTGTTGGGAAACTGCAGTGTGGCTAGGCTGGGAACCACTCAACTCTCCATCCTTATTCTTAGGGTTTCTTTTATGTTCACCCTGTCCCTCACCTAACTTTCCCACCTTCACATTCCCCTCTTTGGTTTTGGTGGATTTTGCAACTGGCATCTTTTCAGAGATACCATAGGGGGCTTTCTTTGATTTGGATTTTGAAATTTTTGTTGGTTTGGCAGCTTGGGTAGGCAACTGTTGGGTCATTAACACAGTTTCCATAGCTACACTAGAACTCAAAGAAACTAATGAGGTTAGAATAGTAGTAGGGATAGATGAACTTACCTCACTTACCTGAGGTGCTTCCATTACAGGGAAATAGAAAAGTGGCACTTCTCTATGATGATTTGCCCTGTTCAAATCTGCAATAATCCTTCTCTCTTGAACCCAACAATCTAATTTGTTGTTTGGGTTCTCAAGCACAATTTCCTCAGAGAGGTGGTTAGCTAACATCATGAAAAATCTAGCATAATAAACACTTTTACCCCTCTTATTTAACTCTCCTAATTTAAAACCCAACTCAAACAGAACAAGGTCACTAAAATTAAAGTACCTATCTGTAACTAGCATGTAGAGCATGTTAAGCATGGAAATATTAACGGAATCAAAATGACTGATTTTACCAGAAAAGACCTTGGTCACTATATCACACATGAAACTCCATTCCTTCCTAAGACCCAATCTCCTAATGTCACTCAACTTAGAAGTAGAAAGAGCATAGTTCATGGAATTAAGCATATTGACTATATCAGTGTCTGTGTGTGGTGAGGTCACAGTATTATTAGGAATCTTGAAACATTCTTTAATAACATCACTATTAATACATAATTCCTTACCTTTAATGGTGAGTGTGATGGTCTTATCTATTGAGTTGTATGTAGTTGTGGTCCACATTTCTTCAACAACTTCACAAAAGATGGTGGGTGATTCCAGCATGGCATAGCTAAGCTTGCAGTTCTTCACAAAATCCATCATTTTGTGGTAGTCACCAGATTGCTGAATCCCCTTGTTTACTAAGGCCGTGAAGTTGTTCTTCTCATAAATGAACCTAGTTTGAGACATAATCTTGACAACAGGCGCCATTGTTAGAGAATAAGAGCTTGCAGAGAGAGAGAGAGAGAGTAAGTGCTTTGAAAGAGGAAGAAATTGAAGCAGATGATTTGAGAATGATAAAAGAAAAGTAATGGAAATGAATTTACCTTTTATACTATCTCAAAAATAACTATCAAAAATAATAAAGTAAAATAAAGTAACCAATAAAAATTTCCTAGAATAGCCATTTAAAAAATAAACTGTAAAAATTCCATCCATTATCCGTCGTGTTATGCTTACAAACTGTAAATATACTCGATGGATAATGTTCAGGAAATCAACGGCTAAGATTAAGATAATTCGACGGATGAGGATAAACTTTTATCCGTCGAGTCATAAAGTATTCCAGAAAAATAATTGATTTTTATTAGCAAATTGTATTCCGACGGATGATCAAACTCGATGGATAAAGATCATCCGTCGAGATGTAAATTTTGACTTAAGCCAAAATTTCATCCAAGACTGAAAAATTAATTAAATTTCTGGCTGCATTACAACTTGCAAATTATCTCATAAAGATTTAAAAATAATTGAGCATACCTAACTCACTTACCAACCTTGAAAAGGTGGATTCATTCAGCGACTTGGTAAAAATATCTGCAAGCTGCTTCTCACTTGGAACAAAATGTAGCTCCACAGTACCATTCATTACATGTTCCCTTATAAAGTGGTACTTGATGTCTATGTGCTTTGTCCTTGAATGTTATACTGGATTTTCAGTTATGGCAATTGCACTTGTGTTATCACAAAAAATAGGAATCCTTTCAACTTGCAAACCATAGTCTAGCAATTGATTTTTCATCCACAAAATCTGTGCACAGCAACTGCCAGCAGCAATATATTCAGCTTCAGCTGTAGAAGTAGAAACTGAATTTTGCTTTTTACTGAACCAGGACACAAGCTTGTTTCCTAGAAATTGACAGGTTCATGTAGTAATTTTTTTTATCAATTCTGTAAGTCATATGTCATAGCCTATTTGTATATTCGAGGATTCAACTCAACTCAAATAAGAATGTAATAAGTAAATAGTGGATCGACCGTCAGAGAGATCTCGCAAAGTAATATCTATCAAAGGATTCAAAGACAATGTTCATCTACAGACTTGAGGAGTTAATTCACTGGAAGAAGTTCAAGAAGTTGATCATGCCTCAGTGATATAAATCAAGATCGTGGATTTAATCAAGTGACAGAGATCTCGTCAGGGTATCAATAAATTACAAGGAGTTAGTCTGAAGAAAATCAAGAGTATCAAAGTCAAGACATGAAGAAACATCACGGAAGTTAGTCACTCATGAACCAGACAGTACATCGAGTGTCAACGTTGAAGTGGTGGAGTTGATTCATAATTTTCAGTGATTTTCAGAAGATTTGCAGAAGAATGGTTGCTGCTCAAGACTAGAATTAATTCTCTATTAATTAATTAATTCATCTAATTTAATTAAGAAAATAAATTATATCTGCGAAGAATAATTTATTTATTAATTGAATTAATTGATTAATTAATTCTGATTTAATTCTAGGAATTTTAGGAATTTTCAGAAGTTTAATTGGATTAAATTCAAATCTTAAATCAGCAAAACAATTGAAAATGAACTAGCATGACAATCTGGATTGTCATACCGATTGTCATGCTAGGCCATTTTACATTGTCATACCGAAAGTTACATCAGGAGGGTGATTGTCTTGCTAGTTCATTCTGATTGTCTTGCTAGTTCATTCAGATTGTCTTGCTAGTTCATTCAATTGTCCTACCGAAAGTCTTGCAAGCTTAAAGGATTGTCATTCCAATTCAATTGATTCAGCTGATTGAATAAATAGAAGCAGAGAAGCAGCATATCAATTATTCATCTCAATCAAAATACAAGAACAAAAAGAGAGCAGCCGCCTTGAAATATATCATTCTTCTCTGCAGAAATTCAAGATCAATTTCTAGTTTGTTAATGTTAAATCCAAACCACTAGAATTATTTATCTTGTTCTTGTGTATCAATCTAGCGGATTAAAATCCCTAGAACTTAATCTCAAATCGCGTTTAGCATTTGATTCTAATTATTGCAAAAATAGAAAAAGTTCATGTCGAATTTATTCTAGATTTGTGATAATTGATTTGAGATTAATACCTTGTAATCGATACAGTTGTTGTAACACATTTCAAGTTTAATAATATTTTTATTTAACTTGAATTTTGTTTCACATTTTTTATTCCGCATTTTATTCGATTATTTGGTAACGTTTGTATTCAACCCCCCTTCTACAAACATATTGGGACCCATCAATTGGTATCAGAGCCTTCTGATTAACGAACAAATCAAGATCCTAGACTTTTGTGATTTTTCAACTCCTTGAATTTTTATTTATTCAAAAATTCATAATGACTTCACATAAAGTTGGAACCGTTAAAATTCCACAATTTGATAAAGAGAATTATATCATGTGGAAGAAGAAGATGCTATTATTCTTACAAGTTGCAAATCCCAAATATTCAAACTTGTTAAAGAAGGGTATAAAAACTCCGATGGTTATTGAACCGGAGGTAATAATAGATGGTGTGGTGACTACTGAAGCTAGAACCTATCCAAAAGAGCCTGAAGATTTTACTCCTGCTGAGAAGGAAGAAGCCTCCTTGGATGCCAGCCTTCAATTAATATTAATTGATTCCCTTGATCCCTTGATGAACAGACATGTGATGAACTGTAAAAATTCCAAACACATGTGGGAAACTATTGAGGTGATTAATGAAGGCACAGAGGAAGTTAGGGAGAACAAGTTGGAAATCCTAACCTCTGAATATGAACATTTCAAATCAAATCCAGGAGAAGGAATTACTGAAGTGTTTGAGAGGTACAATGCGTTGATGAACAACCTGAACATCAATGGAAAGTATTATTCAATCAGGGAGGTCAACAAAAAGTTCCTTTTAACACTGCCAGCTCATCTTGAACATAGAATCACTGCCATTAGAGAAGCTAGAGATCTGAGTGAGATTTCTTTGGACAGGCTCTATGGAGTGTTAAAAACTTATGAGTTGGAGCAGATTCAACAGAAGGAAGTCTACGGGAAGGATAGAATGGTCAGCACATCTAATGCACTTGTAGCTGAAGGTCAACAACAACAACAATCTCAACAGTTAGAAAGAATGGTACAGTTTTCCAAGGGTGAGGAAAATGAGTTAGTAGCAGAATATGATCCTCCTACTACAAATCAATCAAGTGATGATTTTTATTCCTTGGAAGAGCTGGAGCAATTGGAAGATGAATCAATGGCCCAAATTGTCAAGAGATTCTCCCATGTCAGATTCAGGAGGAATCCCAAGCTTAAGTACAAGTCCAACTACAACAAATTCCAGAAAGGTGGATCTTCATCCTCTAACACCAGCAGTGGTGGGTACAAAACAGGGATGGTTGATCGAAGCACCATTAGATGCTATAACTGCAATGAGTTGGGACACTTTGCCACAGAATGTAGGAAGCCAAAGCAAGTAAGAAAGAACTCTGAAAGGGCTTATCTGGCAAAGGGAAGAAGCTGGGATGATACTAACAGTGAAGATGAAGATGAAGGAAATCTTGCTCTTATGGCTATTGATGGAAAAGCTTCATCGTCAAGAATAGAGGTAAAACTTTCTGATGCTGAAATGGTTTATCATCTAAGAGGTAACTTAGATTGTGCACGTCGTGATAATGAACTGTTAAGTTTAAAGATCACAGACCTTGAGAAAGAGGTCAATGAATTAAGACTTGTGAACATTAATCAAGACAAATTAAAAGAACAGGTATCTTTTCTAGAGAATAGAGTTGACTGTTATAGAAAACTCGAAACTATTCTCAAAGACAAGATCACCGGTCTTGAGACTAAGGTTAGAGCCTACTTCAATTCTTGTTCGAAGGCTAAAGAGTTCTACAGTAAGCAAGCTGTTAATCAAACATCTGGAATAGGTTATGATTACAATGCTGCTATTGGAGAATTAGGCATAAACTCCCCTCCTCATGTATGTGCTAAAGGGAGGGAAGTACCACATGTGCTTAAGGGTGTTGATGAACCCCTCTATAAAGCATCAATTGCTGAACCATTTGATGCGACCTCTTCTGTTATTCAAGAAGAAATACGTGCTGAGGATCATGCTTATGAGAAGATTGTTTCCAAGTCAAGTGAGTCGAAAGTTCCAGTCAAAGTTGTGAAAGCAACTGAGACTAACTCAGACACACATGAGTTGGATAACAATAATGCCATGTCTACCATGCATAAATTGCCTGCTGTTAATCACTCTCATAAAGCATGTGGTGTTGCTAATTGTATGTCTTGTGCTTTTAATATGATGTATGCTTATTTTAATGGTAAGCATGTGTCTAATGATAAGACTACTCCTCGTCAGCATGTGAATAACAAGAAGCATGATAGGTCTAAGACTGCTAGTCCTTCTAAGGCTAGAAAGGAGACATTTGTGCCTAAGCTTAAACAGAAATTTGTTAACGCTGTTTACAAGGTCAAATGTTCAGTCATTGAGAAAGTTGAGGCAATTAAAATTAAAAATGTTGTTTTTCCTGACAAAGGACAGTTCTACAAGTATGCCGGGCCCAACCAAGTTTGGGTTCCGAAGAAGGTCTAATCCATTTGTAGTGCAGGGCATTAAATAAGTATAACCAGTAGTGTGGATTCTTGACAGTGGATCATCAAGACATATGACCGGAGATAGAGCCCTGCTATCAAATGTGGTTGAGAAAGCTGGCCCCATGGTTACCTTTGGAGATAACAGCAAAGGTTTATCCGAGGGATATGGCTGTTTGCAAGCTGGGAATGTTATCATTATAATTTTGTATATTGTGCTAGGTTATTATCAGGAAGCATCATCTAACATATAGCACCAGTGACGAGACTTGAGAATATTACGATATATCAGACACCTGCTGCACATTACACTTGGAATTGTACTCTAGTAAGATGTGTACAAGTGTACTCCTGATTGGTAAGTCAAAAGAGGAAGTCAATGCACCACAGTTCATGGACTTTGCAGCTGCAGATCTATTGGACTATGCAATTTCTTCTTCACAATCTCACTTTAGGTTGGTATGAACTAGTATACTGCTCAAGCAATCGTCAAGGACATGGTATGGCACTCTAACAGAAATTGTAATTTTATATGAACTAGTAGAGTCGTCATAATTATGCAACATAACAATTAGTATCTAAAGTACTTGACAAGTATCGGTCAATGATATCTTGTTAACATTATGTTGCAGATATTTGTAAGCTTTTGACATGAATGAGAATTACTTAGACTTTACCCTAAGTGATCAATGTTTTATCAAAAACTCATTCATTTTGAAAAACAAAAATTAAACTTCTTTCTACATTAGTGATTTCTTATTTCATGTAAAATCTTTTGAAATCACTATTGTAAATAATTTTATCTCTCTATATTGCTCTATGTTCTGTGTTACAGGTTCAGTCTCCAATGACTTTCTTTCATTGACAGTCATGAGGTTGAAAACCCACAACGTCTATCCCAGACTGTAAAGACAAACACAAAAACAGAACCAATCAACACTCTCTTACCACTAAATGTAGTATGAATGAGCGTGAGGGAGATAGTGCCTAGTGCACCACATAAGGAAGGTTCTGTAGTCAACCCAGTAGCTCTGTCTCCTACATAGATGAGTAGTATTTAAACCGAGACAACTGCTAGCCCCCATACATCTTCTCAAAAAGATGTAATGGCTGAAAAGGTACAAAAACAGTTACTAGATTCATTCTCTCAACAGGGTGCGTCTATTGAATTTTACCTGTCGGCCAAGGTATCCGATGTAGTGTCACCACTTCAAACATAATCAATTCTTGATGCACAAGGAGAGGTTACACACACAAAGGATGAGTTGACGAAAACAAGAGTTTCGACCATTTTAAGGTCAGATTCGATTGTTCAAGGTTCGTTAGTGGACCAATTGCCTTTACAGGTGTTAGGAGAGGATACTGATCCAAAAGCCATATGTCAGTGGTCAGTGTCTACCTCCCCAGGCTTAAATCCCCTGGATGCATCTGCGGATAGTGGATCTGATATAGGTGCAGATCGGCAACTTGTTGACAATGATTCAGATATTACCTGATGAGTCACAAGGAAATGTCTTCACAGGCATTAGAAGGGAACTTTGATCTTTATGCTAAATTCTTTGGATCATTGTTTACCTTCCCAGAATTCAAATCTGGAACCCTAAAAGGGAAACTAGCAACTTGTATATTATGACTCAGATTTATCTGACGAGTTTAACAAGGATGGGGATTTGTGAACTCCCATTGCACCACCTGTGACCTCCTTAAGGATGGCTAAGGTGATTTTCCTTGCAGGTATAGCTGATTTTTGGAGCTATGAGAGGAGTGATACACTTGTGAGAATGAGTGTAAACACGAGTGGAGAGAAGAGTGAAACACATGTGAGGTACACTAAAACACAATCACACACTCACAGTGAGGAAGAAAGAGAAACACTTGTTATTTCTTTTCCAACCAAGTGAAATATGAGAACTCCTTCAGACGACGGCATACATTCCTTCTTTAAGGGGGAGATAAAAGCTTAAGTAATAGTTTGGAGGATTCCTCAACTAAGGGGGAGAAATTGCAGGGAGGAAGAAAAAGATCCTAAAAATGTACACTACACCACACCATTGTTGTTTGTAACTACGGATCCTATTGTACGGGAGAGGTGTTAAACACAAGGTGATTTCCTAGTAAGGGAAGAAGCAGTTAGGGGAGTACCATTGGTTTTTATCTGCGGATCCTATTGTACGGGAGAGGTGGTAAAACGAAGGTGATCTTCTTTAATCAGTTGATTCTCATAGGGGGAGAAGCAAGAGATATGGGCTTCTCAACAGGAAATGTGGTTGTACAAATGAAGATGGAACTACTTGAAGATATGTTCAGTCTAGAGGAACAACTACTTGGAATCTGGAAAATGTTAAATCTCATCCAGAACTTTTCTGCTATTTACTTTGCATGTATGTTTATATCTTTTTCATATTTGTTAGTTGAGTTATCCTCTAGGTATTTGTGTGTTATTGTCTAACAAACAAATAGGGGGAGATTGTAAGTCATATGTCATAGCCTATTTGTATATTCGAGGATTCAACTCAACTCAAATAAGAATGTAATAAGTAAATAGTGGATCGACCGTCAGAGAGATCTCGCAAAGTAATATCTGTCAAAGGATTCAGAGACAATGTTCATCTACAGACTTGAGGAGTTAATTCACTGGAAGAAGTTCAAGAAGTTGATCATGCCTCAGTGATATAAATCAAGATCGTGGATTTAATCAAGTGACAGAGATCTCGTCAGGGTATCAATAAATTACAAGGAGTTAGTCTGAAGAAAATCAAGAGTATCAAAGTCAAGACATGAAGAAACATCACGGAAGTTAGTCACTCATGAACCAGACAGTACATCGAGTGTCAACGTTGAAGTGGTGGAGTTGATTCATAATTTTCAGTGATTTTCAGAAGATTTGCAGAAGAATGGTTGCTGCTCAAGACTAGAATTAATTCTCTATTAATTAATTAATTCATCTAATTTAATTAAGAAAATAAATTATATCTGCGAAGAATAATTTATTTATTAATTGAATTAATTGATTAATTAATTCTGATTTAATTCTAGGAATTTTAGGAATTTTCAGAAGTTTAATTGGATTAAATTCAAATCTTAAATCAGCAAAACAATTGAAAATGAACTAGCATGACAATCTGGATTGTCATACCGATTGTCATGCTAGGCCATTTTACATTGTCATACCGAAAGTTACATCAGGAGGGTGATTGTCTTGCTAGTTCATTCTGATTGTCTTGCTAGTTCATTCAGATTGTCTTGCTAGTTCATTCAATTGTCCTACCGAAAGTCTTGCAAGCTTAAAGGATTGTCATTCCAATTCAATTGATTCAGCTGATTGAATAAATAGAAGCAGAGAAGCAGCATATCAATTATTCATCTCAATCAAAATACAAGAACAAAAAGAGAGCAGCCGCCTTGAAATATATCATTCTTCTCTGCAGAAATTCAAGATCAATTTCTAGTTTGTTAATGTTAAATCCAAACCACTAGAATTATTTATCTTGTTCTTGTGTATCAATCTAGCGGATTAAAATCCCTAGAACTTAATCTCAAATCGCGTTTAGCATTTGATTCTAATTATTGCAAAAATAGAAAAAGTTCATGTCGAATTTATTCTAGATTTGTGATAATTAATTTGAGATTAATACCTTGTAATCGATACAGTTGTTGTAACATATTTCAAGTTTAATAATATTTTTATTTAACTTGAATTTTGTTTCACATTTTTTATTCCGCATTTTATTCGATTATTTGGTAACGTTTGTATTCAACCCCCCTTCTACAAACATATTGGGACCCATCAAATTCTACAACCTGCATAGTCTGCATCTGAGTAACCAGTTAGATCAAAACCTGAATCTCTAGGGTACCAAATGCCAAGTTTTGGTGTTTCCTTGAGATATCTGAAAATTCTCTTAATAGCTACTAAGTGAGATTCTCTAGGGTCAGCCTGAAATCTAGTACACAAACATGTAGCCAACATTAAATCTGGCCTACTAGCTGTTAAGTAGAGAAGTGAGCCAACCAAGCCCCTATAACTTGAAATATCCATAGACTTTTCAGTAGTATTTAATTCAAGCTTAGTTGTAGTAGCCATGGGAGTTTTTACAGATGTGCAATCCATTAGATCAAACTTCTTTAAAAGATCAAAAATGTATTTAGTTTGACTAATGAATATTCCATCACTAACTTGCTTAACTTGTAAACCAAGAAAGTAAGTTAGTTCTCCCATCATACTCATTTCATACTTACACTGCATCAGTTTGGCAAACTTTTTGCAAAGTTTCTCATCTGTAGAGCCAAAAATAATATCATCTACATAAATTTGAAAAAGTATGTAGAGCCATTAACATTTCTAAAAAATAAAGTTTTATCTACAGTACCTCTTGTGAAGTGATTTTCCAAAAAGAACTTTGATAAAGTGTCATACCAGGCTCTAGGTGCTTGCTTTAGTCCATAAAGTGCTTTCAAAAGATAATAGACATGTTCTGGAAAATTTGGATCTTCAAAATCAGGAGGTTGACTGACATATACTTCCTCCTCCAAATCTCCATTCAGAAAGGCACTTTTAACATCCATTTGATAGACCTTGAAATTGGCATGGGCTGCATAGGCTAAGAAGATTTTGATGGCTTCAAGTCTTGCAACAGGAGCAAATGTTTCATCAAAATCTATTCCTTCTTGTTGACAATAGCCCTTAGCAACCAATTTAGCTTTATTCCTGACTACTATGCCATTTTCATCCATCTTGTTTCTGAATACCCATTTGGTGTCTATTGGATTCTTTCCTTTAGGCTTGGGCACCAGCTTCCATACATTATTCCTCTCAAATTGGTTTAGCTCCTCCTGCATAGCTAAAATCCAATCAGGATCCAACAAAGCTTCTTCTACCTTCTTTGGTTCTTCCTTGGAAAGAAAGCTGCTGTAAAGACATTCTTCTTGAGTTGCTCTTCTGGTTTGAACTCTAGAAGAAACATCACCAATGATGAGCTCAAAGGGGTGATCCTTTGTCCATTTCCTTTGTTGAGGTAGATTAGCTCTAGATGAAGAGGCCTCATTGGTGTCTTGATGTGTGATTGAGTTTTGATTATTAGAAACTCCCCGTGAGTTTGTGGATCTTTGATTTGAGAAAGGGGAACTTTCTATAGGTGATCTATTCTGATTTCCAGCTTCTTTTGATAGCCCGACGGATGGTGAATTTTGAGTTCCGACGGATGAAGCTAGTTGTCTACCAACGGATAACGCAGATTGCCTCCCAACGGATGAAGCATTATGCAAGTCGACATATGTTGAATTTTGTGCTTCATTTGTAGTGGATTTTTCTGCATTATCCTTTGATCCTGTTTCTTGATCACTTTCATCATCACTGTCATCACTAACCATCTCCATATTGTCAAATTTGAGGCTCTCTTGGTAATCTCCATCTTGCAGTCCTTCAATCTTTTTATCATCAAACACAACATGTATTGATTCCACAACAATGTTGGTTCTTAGATTGTAGACTCTATATGCTTTACCAACAGCATATCCAACAAAAATTCCTTCATCTGCTTTAGCATCAAACTTCCCATTCTGATCAGTTTGATTTCTCAAGAGATAACATTTGCAGCCAAAGACATGAAGAAAATTTAGAGTTGGCTTCTTGTTCTTGAACAATGGATAGGGAGTCATGCATCTTGCTTGATTAATCAGAGAAATGTTCTAAGTGTAGCATGCAGTATTTATAGCTTCAGCCCGGAAATATGTTGGTAGTTTAGATTCTTCAAGCATTGTCATTGCAGCTTCAATAAGTGATATGTTCTTCCTTTCCACTACTCCATTCTGTTGTGGAGTCCTTGCTGCTGAAAACTCATGCAAAATTCCATTTTCCTCACAAAATGCTCTCATGACAGAATTCTTGATCTCAGTTCCATTGTCACTCCTAATTCTTCTAACTTTGAAATCAGGATGATTATTGACTTGCCTTATGTGATTGATTATGATTTCTCTAGCCTCATCTTTAGATTTTAGGAAATATGTCCAAGAGAACTTTGAGAAATCATCTACAATTACTAGGAAAAATCTTTTCCTTGAGATGGACAACACATTGACTGGTCCAAACAAATCCATGTGTAGCAGTTGGAAAGGTTCTTCAATTGTTGAATTAAGTTTCTTTCTGAATGATGCTTTAATTTGCTTTCCCTCTTGGCAGGCATCACACAATCCATCCTTAGAAAACTCCACTAGAGGAATGCCTCTAACCAGTTCTTTCTTTACTAGCTCATTCATGGTCTTGAAGTTTAAATGGGATAGTTTCTTGTGTCATAACCAACTTTCATCCTGACTTTCTTTGCTGAGAAGACAAGTAACAGATGCTGCATTTGATGAGTTGAAGTCAGCTAGGTACACATTTCCTTTTCTCACACCAGTTAAAACCACTCTTGTTGTTCCTCTTGTTAGTCACAACACAGGCTTCTGAGTTGAAGGTTACTGAATTACCTTTATCATAAAGCTGGCTGATACTCAACAAATTGTGTTTAGACCATCCACTAAGGCAACCTCCTCAATGATGAAATTTTCTTTTGAAATCAAGCCATATCCCACAGTATAACCCTTGCTGTCATCTCCAAAAGTAATACTAGGGCCAACTCTCTCCTTGAACTCTGTGAGCAGGGTAGAATCACCATTCATGTGTCTTGAACAACCACTATCCAAGTACCATAGATTCTTTCTGCTTCCCTGATTGCTTGAAGAACATGTCTCTGTTTCATCAGACTTGGCCATTAGGGCTAAATTAACATAGATGATATTTTCATCTTCATCCAGACCATCTGCAGCCCAGTCATCTTCTTGTGTAATGAAAGCCCTTTCCTTTTGTTTGAGCAACTCTGTTGTGCATATGTTGTGTACTTGATGATTTTATAAACAAAACATCTAAGTAGATTTTACTTAGTGAAATAATGTAGCACTCGACGGATAGGAATTATAGTCCCGACGGATGATTAACTTATTATCCATCGAGTGAGTAGCTTATGTAATAATAAGTTTGTAGCACAGTGATGTATGCACCTTTGTATAGAATCTGTAGTAGCATATAAGTCATGTTGACTTTAACTAGATATGCAGAATAGGTTGATTAACTGTACATAAGTAATGTCTTGTAATTCTGTATAAGTGAAATGAAGTCAAGTGCCAAAATAGCTACCGACGGATGATTAACAAAGCCTTCGACGGATGATCAAAAGACTATCAACGGATGTTTAACATAGCAGTCGACGGATGATCAATTAAGTCATCGACGGATGATCTAAAAGTCGACGGATGATCATATCAAGAATTCAAACATCAGTTGAACAGTGAAAGCTGACACACAGCCGTCGAGTTGGATACAAACACATTGTGGAAGCCCATTAACTGGGTAATAGAGGACGAAAAGCAGCAAAGATTAAGACTGTTAGATTTTATATTTGTTCAGTCTTTTTGACTTTGTAATCTTGGTATTATATAAACCAAGAGAGTAGCAAATAGAAAAATAACTGAGATAGCTGAGAAAAACTCAAAAACAGAGAAATCTTTGTAAGCATAATCTTTAGCATTTCCTGTATTCTCAGTAGTTCTATTTTGTAAGCAGCCGTGAGCACTTCTGCACACAGAGTTCTCTCGATATATTATATATATCTCTGGTGGAATTGTTTAAATCCACCAGAAAGTTTTTAAAGACTCTTGTTTTTAATTACTTGTGTTTTGATTCATTTAAGTTTATATTCCGCATTGTGCTAATCAAAACAAATATATCAATAATCGAGTTGAACATTTTTATTTCAAGAAAAAGGTTCAAGAATTCCATTTAACCCCCCTTCTGTAATTCTTGCTTCATTGTTAAGGGACTAACAATTGGTATCAGAGCAAGCTCTTAATCTACAAAGAGTTTAAAGATCAAAATAATTCAGCAAGATGAACAAGAAAGATGTTGGAGTCAAAATTCCTTTTCTTGATAAAGATAATTACCATCATTGGAAGGTAAAGATGCATCTTCATATGCTTTCTCAAGATGAGGCCTATGTGGACTGCATAGAAAGAGGCCCTCATGTTTCAATTAGAGCTGCAACAGGAAATGAGCCATCTGTTCCAAAGCCAAGGCATGAATGGTCTGATCCTGACATTGAACAAGTCAGGAAAGATAAAAAGGCCATGAACATTCTGTTCAATGGTGTTGATGCAGACATATTTGATAACATCATCAACTGCAAGACTGCCAAGGAAGTTTGGGACACAATATAGATAATCTGTGATGGTACTGAGCAAGTAAGAGAAAATAAACTGCAGCTCCTAATTCAGCAATATGAGCATTTTCACAATGAAGAAAGTGAGTCACTCACTGACATTTTTAGTAGATTCCAAAAACTACTAAATGCTCTTAAGTTGCATGGAAGAGTCTATCAGACTAAAGACTCCAATATAAAATTTCTCAGATCTCTTCCAAAGGAATGGAAACCAATGACAGTCTCATTGAGAAACTCACAAGATTATAAGGAGTTTACTTTAGAAAGACTGTATGGCATTCTGAAAACCTATGAGCTAGAGATAGAGCCGGATGAAAGAATGGAGAGAGGAAAGAAGAAAGGAGGATCCATTGCACTAGTTGCTGATCTGGAAAAGGAGAAAGAAGTAAAGATGGAAGCTGTGGAATCAACTTCAAAGGTCTGTGAAAGCAAGGGTAAGGGGCTAGCTGCAGAAAGTGAAGAATCATTGAGCCAAGATGACATGGAGGACATTGATGAGCACCTAGAATTCCTTTCAAGAAGATTTGCCAAGCTCAAGTTCAAAAAGAACTTTGGAGCAGCCAAGCCAAATTGAAACATGGTGGATAAGTCAAAATTCAAATGTTTCAAATGTGGCTTGGTAGGGCATTTTGCAAATGAGTGTAGAAAGTCAGATTCCAGTAAGAAAAGATTTGAGTCTGTAGATTACAAGCAAAAATGCTTTGATCTACTCAAACAAAAGGAAAGGGCTTTTATTACACAAGAGAATGACTGGGCAGCTGATGGCTTGGATGAAGATGAACATGTCAGCTATGTCAATCTAGCCCTTATGGCCAAGTCTGATGAAACAGAGACAAGTTCCTCAAGCAATTATGTAATCACTACAAACCTTGCACATTTATCAAAAGCTGAGTGTAATGATGCCATAAATGACATGTCTACAGAATTGTATCATTTGCGTGTTACACTTAAGTCCCTCACTAAAGAAAATGCTAAAATCAAAGAAAACAACTTGTTTTTAAGTGAGAGGAATAATGTGCTTGAGTCTCAGTTTGTTGAGTTTGAAAAACTAAAAATTGAGTGTAGGATTGCCAAGGAGGAATTAACCGAGTCCTTGAAAAAGGAAGAAATTTTAAAGAAGCAGCTCGATCGTGAATAAGAGGTGATTAAAGCATGGAAAACATCCAGAGATGTTCATGCTCAAATCACCAAGGTTCAAGGAATTGAGTCTTTTTGTGATGAAGCCTGGAAAAAGAATAAGGAGAAACTAGAACCTATTTTGGTAGATGAGTTGCTGACAGATGTAGACTCAACGGATGATGAGGACTATCCGTCGGACAACAAAAAGTGTTATCCGTCGAATGATAAAAATCCTCATCCGTCGGCTGTAAGCAAACCCATTAGCAAAGCCAAATTAACCAAGCTAAATGATAAGTATGGGTCTGTTTCCAAGAACTTTGTTTCAGGAGAGTCAAGTCAAGCTAAGAAAGGGAAAAAGGCTAATGTTGGTCACATGACTGTCAAATAGTTAAGTGACAGACTTGATAAAATAGAGGTAAAAACAGAGACTAAAAAGAAAAACAATAGGAATGCTAAAGTAGGGATTAACAAACACAATAACTACACACCTGATAAATATGCTCCTAGAAATATCTGTCTCAAGTGTGGTAGTGTAAATCATTTGTCTGTTAATTACAAATCTTCCATGCCTACTCCCATGTCTGTTCAGTCTCAATTTCCTAACATGAATGCCATGCCTCCCATGCCTGTTAATACTATGCCTACACTGAATATGAATGCACAATTTGATAATATACCATTTGCACCTAATCCATATTATGCTGCATACAATATGCCTCAAATGCCATTTAGCATGCCTTACTGGAATAACATGTTTGCACCAAGCATGTCATTTCTTGTTAGCCATAACATGCATGATAATTCTGTTGCATCTAGTGGTTTCAAAGGCCCAACCTAAATGACTAAGGAAGAATCTAAAATTCCTAAGTCAAATGAGTTAAGGCCTAAGAAACAAAAGAAGAAAGCTAACAAGGCAGGACCCAAGGAAACTTGGGTACCAAAATCAACTTGATTTGATTTTGATGTGTGCAGGGAAACAGAAGGAATCTTTGGTACTTGGATAGTGGTTGTTCAAGACACATGACTGGTGATTCTACCCTGCTCACAGAGTTTAAGGAGAGAGTTGGCCCAAGTATTACTTTTGGAGATGACAGCAAAGGTTATACTGTGGGATATGGCTTGATTTCAAAGGACAATGTCATCATTGAAGAGGTTGCCTTAGTGGATGGTCTCAAACACAATCTGTTGAGTATCAGCCAGCTTTGTGACAAAGGCAACCCAGTAACCTTCAACAAAGAAGCCTGTGTTGTGACTAATAATCAAAACAACAAAGTGGTTCTCACTGGTGTGAGAAGAGGAAATGTGTATCTAGCTGACTTCAACTCAACTAAAGCAGAATCTGTAAATTGTCTTCTCAGTAAAGCAAGTCAAGATGAAAGTTGGCTATGGCACAAGAAGCTATCCCATTTAAACTTCAAGACCATGAATGAGCTGGTAAAAAAAGAGCTAGTAAGAGGCATTCCTCTAGTGGAGTTTACAAAGGATGGACTGTGTGATGCCTGCCAAAAAGGCAAGCATATCAAAGCATCATTCAGGAAGAAACTTGATTTAGCAATTGAAGAACCTCTGCAACTGCTTCATATGGATCTATTTGGACCAGTCAATGTATTGTCAATTTCAAAGAAAAGATTTTGCCTAGTAATTGTAGATGATTTCTCAAAGTTCTCTTGGACATATTTTCTAAAGTCTAAAGATGAGGCTAGTGAAATCATCATCAATCACATAAGGCAAGTTAACAATCATCCTAATTTCAAAGTTAGAAGAATGAGGAGTGACAATGGAACTGAGTTCAAGAATTCTGTCATGAGAGCATTTTATGAAGAAAATGGGATACTGCATGAGTTTTCAGCAACAAGGACTCCACAACATAATGGAGTAGTGGAAAGAAAGAACATATCTCTTATTGAAGCTGCAAGGACAATGCTTGAAGAATCAAAATTACCAACTTATTTCTGGGCTGAAGCTGTAAATACTACATGCTACACTCAGAATAGCTCTCCGATTAATCAAGCAAGATGCATGACTCCTTATCAATTGTTCAAGAACAAGAAGCCAACTCTAAACTTTCTTCATGTCTTTGGCTGTAAATGCTATATTCTGAGAAATCAACCTGATCAAAATGGGAAGTTTGATGCTAAAGCAGATGAAGGAATTTTTGTTGGATATGCTGTTGGTAAAGCATATAGAGTCTACAATCTAAGAACCAACATTGTTGTTGAATCTATACATGTTGTGTTTGATGATAAAAAGATTGAAGGACTAAAAGATGGAGATTACCATGAAAGCCTCAAATTCGACAATGTTGAGATGGTCAGTGATGAAAGTGATGATGAGAGTGATCAAGAAACAGTGTCTAAGGATAATGCAGACAAATCTACCACCAATGAAGCACATAACTCAACATCCATCGAGTTACATAATGCTTCATCCGTCGGAAGGCAATCTGTGTTATCCGTCGGAAGACAACCTGCCTCATCCGTCGGTACTCAAAATTCACCATATGTCGGGTTATCTAAAGGAGCAGGAAATCAAGGAAGGTCACCTATAGAAAGTACCCCTTTCTCAAATCAAAGATCCACAAACTCAGGGGGAGTTTCTAGCAATCAAAACTCAATCACACATCAAGACAACAGCGAGGTCTCTTCATCTAGAGCTAATCTACCTCAACCAAGGAAATGGACAAAAGATCACCCCTTTGAACTGATTATTGGTGATGTTTCTTCTAGAGTTCAAACCAGGAGAGCAACTCAAGAAGCATGTCTATACAACAGCTTTATGTCAAAGGAAGAACTAAAGAAGGTAGAAGAAGCCTTGTTAGATCCTGATTGGATTTTAGCTATGCAGGAGGAGCTAAACCAATTTGAAAGGAATAAAGTATGGAAGCTGGTACCCAAGCCTAAAGGAAAGAATCCAATAGACACCAAATGGATATTCAGAAACAAGATGGATGAAAATGGCATAGTAGTAAGGAACAAAGCCAGATTGGTTGCTAAAGGTTATTGCCAACAAGAAGGAATAGATTTTGATGAAATATTTGCTCCTGTTGCAAGACTTGAAGCCATCAGAATCTTCTTAGCCTATGCAGCCCATGCCAATTTCAAGGTCTATCAAATGGATGTCAAAAGTGCTTTTCTGAATGGAGATTTGGAGGAAGAAGTGTATGTTAGTCAACCTCCTGGCTTTGAAGATCCAAATTTTCCAGAGTATGTCTATTATCTACTGAAAGCACTTTATGGACTGAAGCAAGCACCTAGAGCCTGGTATGACACTTTATCAAAGTTCCTTTTGGAAAATCACTTCACAAGAGGTACTGTAGACAAAACTTTATTTTTCAGAAATGTTAATGGCTCTAGCATACTTGTTCAAATTTATGTAGATGATATTATCTTTGGCTCTACAGATGAGAAACTTTGTAAAAAGTTTGCCAAACTGATGCAAAGTAAGTATGAAATGAGTATGATGGGAGAACTAACTTACTTTCTTGGTTTACAAGTTAAGCAAGTTAGTGATGGAATATTCATTAGTCAAACTAAATATATTTTTGATCTTTTAAAGAAGTTTGATCTAATGGATTGCACATCTGCAAAAACTCCCATGGCCACTGCAACTAAGCTTGAACTAAACACTACTGAAAAGTCTGTGGATATTTCAAGCTATAGAGGCATGGTTGGCTCACTTCTGTACTTAACAGCTAGTAGGCCAGATATAATGTTTGCTACATGTTTATGTGCTAGATTTCAGGCTGATCCTAGAGAGTCTCACTTGATAGCTATTAAGAGAATTTTCAGATATCTCAAAGGAACACCAAAACTTGGCATTTGGTATCCTAGAGTTTCTGGTTTTGATCTAACTGGTTATTCAGATGCAGACTATGCAGGTTGCAGAATTGACAGAAAAAGCACAACAGGAACTTGTCAATTTCTAGGAAACAAGCTTGTGTCCTGGTTCAGTAAAAAGCAAAATTCAGTTTCTACTTTTACAGCTGAAGCTGAATATATTGCTGCTGGCAGTTGCTGTGCACAGATTTTATGGATGAAAAATCAATTGCTAGACTATGGTTTGCAACTTGAGAGGATTCCTATTTTCTGTGATAACACAAGTGAAATTGCCATCACTGAAAATCCAGTGCAACATTCAAGGACAAAGCACAAAGATATCAAGTACCATTTCATAAGGGAACATGTAATGAATGGTACTGTAGAGTTACATTTTGTTCCAAGTGAGAAGCAACTTGCAGATATTTTTACCAAGCCACTGGATGAATCCACCTTTTCTAGGTTGGTAAGTGAGTTAGGTATGCTTAATTACTCTTGAATCTATCTGAGTTATTTTGCAAGTTGAAAAGTAGCCAGAAATTTAACTGATTTTTTAGTCTTTGATGAAATTTTGGCTAAGTCAAAATTTTCATCTCGACGGATGACCATTATCCATCAAGTTGAGTCATCCGTCGATATACAATGTGCAAATAAAAATTAATTATTTTTCTGGAATCTTTTAATACTCAACGGATAACAGTTTATCCTCATCCGTCGAAGTGTCTAAATCTTAACCGTTAATTCCCTGAACATTATCCATCGAGTATACTTATAGTTTGTAAGCATTACACGACGGATAATGAGTGGAATTTTTACAGTTTATTTTTAAAATGGCTAATTTAGGCAATTTCTATTGGGTAATTTACTTCTCTTTATTATTTTTATCCGTTGCTTTTGAGCAAAGTATAAAAGCTTATTTCATTCTAATCATTTTCTTTTATCATTCTCAAATTCAACTGTGTTTATTTCATTCTCTCTCAAGCAAGAATCCTCTTTCTCTTCAAGCTTTCCCTCTCTAACAATGGCACCTGTAATAAAGATTATGTCTCAGACTGGGTTCATTTATGAGAAGAACAACTTTACTGCTTTGGTCAACAAGGGCATTCAACAATCAGAAGACTATCACAAGATGATGGACTTCGTGAAGAACTGCAAGTTAAGTTTTGCCATGCTTGAATCACCCACAATCTTTTGTGAAGTTGTAAAAGAGATGTGGACCTCGGCAATTTACAACTCTACTGACAAAACCATCACTCTGACCATCAAAGGTAATGAATTCTGTGTCAATAGCGATGTGATAAAAGCATGTTTCAAGATTCCTAATGATAATGTAACTTCACCACATACTGACACTGATTTGATCAATATGCTTAATTCCATGCATTATGCACTTCCTACTAATAAGCTAAGTGATATTAGGAGATTAGGTCTTAGGAAGGAATGGAGTTTTATGTGTGATGTTGTAACTAAAGTTTTCTCTGGAAAAATCAGTAATTTTGATTCTGTGAACATTTCCATGCTTAACATGCTATACATGCTAGTTACAGACAAATTTTACAATTTCAGTGACCTTGTCATGTATGAGTTAGGTTTTAAACTAGGTGAGTTAGCCAAAAGGGGAAAGAACATATATTATGCTAGATTTTTTATGCTATTGGCTAACCATCTTTGTCAAGAGATTGCACTTGAGAACCCAAACAACAAATTAGCTTGTTGGGTTCAAGAGAGAAGAATCATTGCAGATTTGAACAGAGCCAACCACCATAGGGATGTGCCAATGTTCTATTTTCGTGTAATGCTGACACCTCAGGTAAGTGAGGTAAGTTCATCTATACCCTCAACTATTCCAATCTCCTATATTTCTTTGACTTCAGGCATAGCTATGGCAACTGTGACAATGACCAAACAGTTGCCTACCAAAGCTGCCAAATTAACTGTAATTTCCAAATCCAAATCAAAGAAAACCCCCTCTAGTATCTCTCAAAAGGTACCAATTGAAAAATCTACCAAAGCCAAAGAGGGGAGTGTGAAGGAGGGTCAGATAGGTGAGGGAAGGGGTGAACATCAAAGAAACCCCAAGGATAAGGTTGGAGAGTTGAGTGAATCCCAGCCTAGCCACACTGCAGTTTCCCAACAAACTGCAGTGCTTAAAAAGGACAAAAGCTCACTTCTAGCTGCATACTCCCAAAAGGATGTGGCTATTGAACAAAGCTCTCATCCAAGAGCACAGGCCAAAAGGGTTAGGGACACAAGCTCACCCCAAACTTACACTAGAAAGAAGAAATCTAAAACAACTGGGGATGCACAGGGCACACACACAGTGCAAACTGGTGCTAAAGACACAGTCCCTGCACCTTCTCAAATTCAGATTGATGTGGCTCCGATAAATGTGGAGTCACAGCCAAAATCTCTCATTATAGAAGCCATTGAAACACCATACTCACCAACTAACTCACTAGAAGTGGACATGATAAACACTTCAATTCCTGATTCCCCTTCTTTAACTCTGTTGGGGAAGCCAAAATCTAGTACAAGTGAGCATCATCTTTTAGATGATTTGTTGGCTCACTTGCCAATTCTTTCAGATTCTATTGTGACATCTGTGCCTCAAATAACTTCAATCAACATAGAGTCAACAATAGTTTCTCTTCCCACCTCATTCATTTCTACTCTCTCGATGGATATTGCTCATCCGTCGAGTAGTGATTGTATCCCGATGGATAAGCTTAACAGCAGTTATCCATCGGATAGCTTTACCACTCACCCGACGGATATCACTTATCCGTCGAGTGTCTCTGCACAACTTCAAACTTCAATAATTTCAAGTGCAGAAGATTTAGTGGTAATACAATCACTCTTAGGACTGAGAGAGGAGAGTGCATTGAGTGAGAGGCTGGGTTGCTCCCAGGCAAAAGGAGAGGAAAAGAGTGAATCTCGGCAATCCATTTTTTCAGGATTGGCAAAAGTGAGTGAGAGGAGTCCCACCTTAGTAGGTGAAGGTGAGGGTGTGAGGGTGGGGAGCCAGGGTGAGACCCTGATGCAACAAAAGAGAGACTATGAGAGAAAGGCAGGTACAGGAGAAATAAGGATGGATCCAGCCATTGTGTAATAACCCCAATTTTTGGAAATTTTTGAAACCCTTATGAATAGTGATTTTGCCGATTATGCTGAATGAGAAAACTTTTCAAGCCACACTATATAGGGGTTCTGTTATTGATCTTCTGGGATATTATTAGTACTCTATGTGGTATATAAGTGTATGTAAAGATCGTCAGAATCCAATTCCGAACACTTTGATTTTTCCCGGAAATCCACTAGATACGGAAAGAATTGAGTATAAGGTAACAGGATAAAAAGGATTTAAATTAAAGGATTATAAGAGAGGATCATAAAAGGAATACAATATATTGAGAAAGATTAAGGGAACCTAAGTTATAAGATCCCGGGTATGATCCCTCAAACGATAAACGAAAACGAAAGTTAAGCAAACCGTATAACAGATCAGCGGTCATTAGGCAAACAATTAGAAGCTAATCAAAGAGATTAGAGGGGATGATGTCATCCAACCAATGAGAAGAGGACAAAGAGGGGAGGATGACATCACATGATGACATAAGCATGACATAAGGAGGAAGGAGATGTGGTTGGTTTATAACCACACAAAGTCAAGGTTAGAAAGGTAATTACCCAAAAAAAAACAAAAAACAACCAACCAAAGAATCAAATCAAAGCAAAAACACAAAAAATCTCTCTTTCTCCAAGCTTGCTCTCGGCTTTTCATCTTTTTCAAAGAAGAAATTTCCAAAAATCAAGTTCCAAGCATTGTTAAATCACAAGGTAATTATCAAAGGTTCCTTGTACATAGATATGGATATGCTATAAGTTTAAGCTCCTAATTCCTTCACAATCTCTTCCAATAAATCAAGGAAGAAGATGGTGAATAGTAACCTTCAAGAAATAACTTTAGTTTTCTTGAATTTTTATGAAAGATTAAGGTTATACAAGCAAGGATCAAGGTTTTTTAGGCATTCAAAGCTCTTGTGTTGTGTTAAAAAGCTTCAAGGAAGGTATAATCTCTTAACCAAGCTTTGTTATTGAATGTTAAGAGCATAATATGAGTATTATAGTTCATGAGAGGCTTGATGGTTGTGTATGTAGAGATTAGTTGGTTTTGGGATGTTTTTGGAGTTGTAAATCTTGGTTGTTGATTAATGAACTTAAGTGTAGTTTAAATTCATGATAAAGAATAGTATAAATTGTTAATGTTGAGTTGTTGGGGCTGTTATAATAAAGTATGGATGGAGTTTGGATTGGGTTGTGATTGTGGGTTGATTGTGAGATGATTTGGAGTTGTTTAAAATTGGGTAATCGCGTAAACATAGCCGTCGTAATGCCCGATTTACCGTAGACTGTTTTTGTTCTTAAGATCAGAACTATTGAACTCACTGTTAGGTTTTGACCATTGCCATGATTAGATAGTTCATGTTACGAGCTTCATTTTGATGTGTAGTTCGTTTGATTCCGATGTACGGTTTAGGAGAAACGACCGTTTTAAGTAACGACATTTTGCGAATGAAACATTACCCCTCACCTTACTTTGAAACCTTGGTTAAGGACCTTAAAGGACTAATTGGGGTATGAAACAATTATGTTAAGTGGATTAGGCAGTTGGTAAGGTACTCGCGAAAGAATCGCCTTAAACCCCGTAATGGTTAAATTATAAAAAATGGTGGAGCCGAGGGTACTCGAGTGAGTTAAGAGAATCAGTAAGCGCAAAGCGAGCGTTAGAGTCTAAGTTGGTTAATGTATAGATTTACAGGTGACTTTGGTTTAATTCCAACTTACTTGTTGTTTATAGGTTACCAGACTCGTCCCGAGCCATTCGTAACCCCCAGTCGCTCAGGCAAGTTTTCTACCCGTTATACTGTTGTTGTGATGTATATATGTATATGCATTATCTTGTGATAGATGCATGTTGGTTAATTAGCAAATTTTGCGATATATTGAAGCATGCTGATATGGTATATATATGCATGCCTGTTTCGTATTCTTTCCATATATATATCTGTTGGTTCAGTTGATAATACCTATGCTAGAGAATAGCGGTAGTTTGCATATACCCTTAGTATAGGGACCCAAAGGTGAAAACATTTTCAGAAACCGGGAGTCGAGGATCCCGAGTAGATTTTATATATATATAATTATATATATATATGGTTATAGTTTTCAAAACTATTAATCGAATAAGGTTTATTCGATAACTTTATTTTATTATTGAATATTATTTCGAATATTCATCCGAGGACTTATGACTCCTTTATTTTATTATTGAATATTATTTCGAATATTCATCCGAGGACTTATGACTCCTTTATTTTATTATTGAATATTATTTCGAATATTCATCCGAGGACTTATGACTCCTTTATTTTATTATTGAATATTATTTCGAATATTCATCTGAGGACTTATGACTCCTTTATTTTATTATTGAATATTATTTCGAATATTCATTCGAGGGCTTATGACTCAGCTTATTTTTATTTATTGAATATTATTTGAATATTAATTTGAGGATCTATGACTCCGATTATTTGCTGAGATATATTCTTTATTTTATTAAAGAATAAGGTGTCGATAATCAAACTCACTTTTGATTATTCAAATAAAGATAGTACTTTCGTATAGGTATATCTTTGGTTATTTAATACTCATTTCAAGTATAAGTCTTACAACTTCTACTTCAATTATTTGTATAAAGATTATTCTTTATGGGAATATTATTTAAATAATAATATTCAGATATTTTCTAAATATATTGGGACTGATTTACTTCATTAAATCAGCATTACTCCAAACACTCTTTAAAGTGTTTTCGAGTCTTCAAAATGATTTTTAAAAGTTAGAGCGGATCCCAAAACTCATTTTTATATTTAAGATCTTCCTTTTAAAGGGGATTTAAATACTCGCTCAAAACCTGAGGGATCCGGCTCTGTGGGGTATTTTATATTCGCAACGAGGTTGCTGTTTTGATAAATGAATTGATTACTTACCCAAGGTTTGGGAAGTAAGTCCATCTATTGAGTCGACATAAGCAACATGGGCTCAGTGGGCGTCCATGAAAGTGTAAGTGGCTCAGTGGGAGTCCATCAAATGTGTAAGTGGCTGAGTGGCAGTCCAGCATAAGGTCCTATTGCGACCAGGGTGATGACCAGTGAGGAATTCATCCATCTACTAGTAGAAAAGGTTACTTATTGGTATCTTTGCCTGATCAGCAAGATATCAGGTTTATGCCAAGGTTATCTCCTTTCCAAATTCATTGGATATTGCAACTCTGTTTATAATTTTCATAACAGAGGCTTTCAAGGAGTGTATGAAATGTATATATATATATAGGTGTATATATATATCGGGACTTAATGAAGTATCTCGTAACTTCATTATTTATAATGATATTCAAAGATTGAATCTATTCAAATCTTGTCTTGTAGTCTCATCTATGTGATGAACTTTTGAAACTAATTATAACTTGAACGGTGGTAGTTCAAGTAGTATTCGGAAAAGATATAAGTATATTGGAGTATCTTGTAACTTCATCTTTTCAACTTATATCTGGTTAATGATTATCTTATGCATGACAAAGATTTTCACAAAAACATTAAGACAAGGTTAGATATATGAGATCACCTTGCAACGATATTTTTATACAGTTATAAACTGGAACTCTGTGTATATTATGCATGGAAGAGGACTTCCAAGATTTTGAAAAGTATATATGTATATATACTGAATATTTTGCGACTTCATCGCATTAAGATATCGACTTGGTTCATTTCTTTTGACCAAGACTATCATGAGTACTATGAGAAGGCTCATATATTGTTAATCATTATGCATATTATTTTGGTGGGCTTGCTGCTCACCCTTGCTTTCTTCTTTCATCACACAACATCAGATAGACAAGATGAACAGGACCAAGCTCCCGATTCGCGAGCGGATAGGAAACGTTCCGCAGTTTCCTATAGGCGTTGATGTCGCTGTAGCTGAGGTAGGAACTACCAATAGGCTAGGCTTTCAACTTTTTATGTATCAGATTATGTATATTTATGAATTATAATAATGGCAAAGAAATGTAAATTTATTCAGAAAACCTTTTAAGGTGTATTGGCAGATAATTGTGGAATAAAATGACTTGTGATTATTTTTGGATGTTCATCTCTGAGACTATAACGTATGGTGTGTGTGTTTATTGTGGGGTCACAGTACAGAGTAGATCATTAATTATTAAGATTGGGTGTTATTAAGGGAAATGGAACTCGTGACAACCCGGATCCCCAACCCCGGATTTGGGGGTGTTACAGAAGTGGTATCAGAGCTAAGCGTTATAAACCTCAGAGATGATGTGACGTTAAGATAATAAGTTCACTAAGATAATAAGAACTCTTGCCAAGTTCATAGTCGGACTACCTAACGTAGTACTGACAGTTAAAACCCTTATGGGAACCCTTATAAATGTAGCGATAAAAGCGTAGTTCGTTATTGTATATGGTAGCGGGACTCCGAACCCTGAGGTTGAGGAACATCAACGCGATGATGTTTTATTACTAATTGGAGATGGGATCGTGGATCCGATAGAGTGTCCTAACGCAGGACCGGATGATGTTGATATTGAGGATGTAGCGGTTGAGGATGTTGTCCTAGAAGGGATTGTTGCTGAGGAGGATCCCGTGAAGGATCCTGACAAGAATGAATAAAGGACCACTGAGGAATTGATGACCATGGTTAGGTCGACTACCAGAGGTAGGATTGGTCGGTCACTACCAGAGGTTCGTTCAAGTTCCTAAGGATAGTAGCCCCTTTAACGCGGCTTACTCGTAAGACTGAGAAGTTCGAATGGACAGAGAAATACGAGAACAACTTTCAAGAACTGAAGCAAAGATTGGTGATGGCCCCTATGTTGGCATTGCCGGATGGAAAAAGGAGATTTTATGGTTTGTATTGACGCCTCAGATAAGGAATTAGGGTGCTCTTATACAGCACAACAAGGTACTCGCGTACGCGTCAAGAAAATTAAGGGAATATAAAATTCGATATCCCCACCTATGAGCTTGGGCTCATGGCAATAGTTTTGCCCTAAAGATTGGAGGCACTACTTGTATGGAGAGAAGTGCGAGAATTACCCAAGCCATAAGTGCTCTAGTGCATTTTCGCGTAGAAAGAGCTCAACATACGCCAGAGAAGGTGGTTAGAGCTAATCAAGGATTACGATTATGAGATTCTTTATCATTTGGGGGAAAGCCAATGTGGTGGCTGATGCCCTTAGTAAAAAGAAGAGACTCAAGATGATAATGTCTTTTGGGGAGTTTATAAGAGATTTTGAGAAAATGGAAATAGAAGTGAAGGTAACCGGAGCCGGTACCGAAAAGTTGTTTGAGATTGTAATACAGGCCGAATTATTGGAAAAGAACATATTGTGCCAGTAAAAGTGATGAATGAAGGCAGAGAGCCAACAAATAGATATGAGATTAATACCGAGAGAGATGATAAGGGAATAATGAGGTATTCCTATAGAATTTGGGTTCCAAATGTTTAAGAGCTTAAAGATGAGATCTTAGATGAAAGTCATAGTTCAAGGAATAAGATTTAGGGCAAACCCTGAATGTGATAGTCAGGGAGGATGCCATCAAGATAGAAGGAACCCATAACATAATGAAGTGGAAAACAAGGTTTTTAATGTATAAGATAACCCCGATTATGGGAGAAGGTTGAAACATTTCATACTAAGGAAACAGAAAGTCGAGTAAGGAAAGGAGACCCGAGACGGTACTCTTATACGGCAATTCATGGACCTGTCTAAAAAGGACTTAGACTATTATCCCCAACAACCACCCTGAGGAAACAATGCGGTGAGAAATTCTTTCAGGACCTTTAAGTCTCTAAGCTCTCAGAGTTCCAAGGAACAGGTTGATCTAGTCGAGGCAAGAGCCTGGCTAAAAGAAATACAGGAATCATTTGAGATTCTAAATGATTGACGAATCACAAAAGAGTGTTTTTGTCACTTACCCTCCTAAGAGAGAGACCACCCACTGGTGAAAGACCAAGGAAGGCACGGAGCAAGAGATTATAATAAACTGATTTAAGTTCAGTCAATTGTTTTTAGGAAAGTACTTCCCAAGGTTATGGAGATAGTGTAAAAGCTTTAGAGCCAGAACAAAGGCAGACGAGTATTATGAATTATGAATCTAAGTTGTAAAAGTTGTCAAGATTCGTTCTGAGGACACGAATCCAGAATGACGGGATGTTTGAAATCGATGCTTATGTTGGGTTGGTTTATGAAATAATGATAAGAGAAAGGAAAATAAAAAGAAACTGAAGTGGAAAGGAATATAAAGGCAATAGAGTTTGAGGAATGATAAGGGAGTTGGGTATGAGGAAACCCTAAAGACTCGTAGCAATAGAAATAGAAAAGTATGCATTCGTCAGGATGAGGGTGATTCACCATGAGTTAAAATTGATGGTTGAGGGCATAAGAGATACATATATTTTATCCCCTATAAGTTGGGAAGATTCGAGGAAACCTTGAGATAATTCGAAGAATAAATAATGAGACGCGGATAGACTGAGGAGACAAGAAAGTAAGAAATTAAGAAAATTGGATGAAGGAAGTGACCTTCAAGAAGGTGAAGTGTAAGACCGGTGGCATGATACCCAGAAAGGGAGACGCTAGATATGAAAGATATCCCAACATTGAGGTGACTGTTGAGATAAACAACAAAAGTGAATAAGGAATTATTAAGAAGAGGTTCACGTTGAACACGACCAATATCTTCCTGAACATCCTTGTTATCATTACCAAATTAGGCAAGAAAAGCGGATAACCGTTGTTATCTTTTGGAGGCCATATTGATTGACCTCATTTTGTATACAGATGTTATTGTGAAATTAGGCATATACTATCGAGGTGGGAATGATTGAATAAGACACCCTTATCAGGGATATATGACTTGATTTATCCATGGAAGGATGCAGGTACCTTTTAAAGGTGGAATTAAGGATAGAACATCGGTAACTTAAAATGAATCCTAGGGGAATGCATAAAGGTTGGCATTTCACCCTTAATAGGGACAGTATGAGTTTTGACAGTATAATTTGGAAAGGGTTAAGATAACAACAACCTTTAAGAATCAGTGGAGAAATTTTTCAGAAGTATATAGACAATGGTTTTAGTATTAGTAAATGGTATTTTGATATGCCCTGTATCTAGGGAATACAGGAGGAACGATTCAAGGATAACCTTAGAGGTTTTATAAGGAGAAAGGTAAAATTCAAAATTCTCAAGAATAGAAATGTTGATAAAGGAAATATGATATAATTATATTGATGCCAAGTGAGGCACGTGTTAAACCACGAGAAGGTATGGATCGAACCAGTAATGGTCGAAATTGTTCAGGGCAATTAGGACTTAAGATAAAAAGATGTTCTAATTATGATTGAGAGTCAGTCATGACAGTGATTAACCTCTAAAGACTGAGGCAATAACTTATGGAAAAATGGTGATATTTTTTTTACTCACCAGATTTTAAGGAAAACATCTTCACATAAGCAGTGATTGAAATGAAGTAGAAAATTTATTTGGAGGTGGTTAAAATGACATTGACTGTAAGGAAATTTTACTATCAGGAAAGGCCAAAGAGGTGGCCGACACTTTAAAGGTAAGAGGATAATTATAGGCGCTTGTTCCAAAGGAATACAGTGATGATGGTTAAAGCTATGAAGGTTATATTATGGTTTGGAAGATTGACATTCCTTCTGATGACTGTGCAATACCCAACCGTAATAGTAGTTGGTAAAGGTTTAATTCGTGTAATCGCCATGAGCGGGCTATCTATCTCAGAAGATACTATCTTGAGATAAGCCAGGACCATGTTTCAAAGAGGACTAGACGAACCCTTGAGTTAAGTCTTCTATTTAAGGCATACGAGTAAGAATGGTATTAACCTGCTATCGTTGCTTTGATTGAAACTCTTCTGCAATTTTATCTGCTTCATGTCATGAAAGTACGTCAGGATCTGGAGTGTTCTTCATGAATTATGATTGGTGGTTATGTTAACTCTTTAGAAGTATTCTATACGACATGTATGGACTCCGTATGGTTAGATATTAAGATTTCACGGAAAGTGAATGACGACAGTAGGTCAGTGGTGGACCATAGTAATGCAGCAATGATTCTGCGAGTAATGAGCTGATTACAACCGTGAGAGTTGTATTGAAATGGATGTTGAGATTGAGTACCACTAATCGGGTCGTGGTAGTGTATAAGTTATCATTGATAGACTAATTAAGTAGAGTATCTACCTATTGAATATTTATTCCCTCTTATGAAAAGAGAGTCGTATTACTATATGAGGAAGGTTGCGGTGCAAGCATAGGATTCTAGTAACGATGATGTCTAGAATGAGATCCCAGATTCGATTTTTGATATCGAGGGAGTTTCAAAGGTGATTGTGTATAAGCTCGAGGAAGAGCATGGGTCCATAGAATGATGGACGGAATAGCAAAAATAGTTAGGCATGTGAAATACGATGCTATAATACTTGATGTTGATATAAATACATATATGTTTTGTTCTCCTATGACAAACCTCTATAGTTCAGAGGTAGATTCCAAGCCAGATATTTTATGGCAATAAAAAAAAATTACGTATATACAATTCTCTTCAGTTCGTTCTTTTCTATTCTCTTCATTTCATATAAACTGAGAAGAACAACCCTTCCAGAAGGGGAGGTATTGCCGAATGACTATCTATCTGTGTGATAGAAGCCGAGTAGGATACCAGCTATTGTTTAATTGCTTGTCAAGTACTAAAGGCTGGCCACCTTCTGTACTAACTATGCAATGTAACAAGTGTTCATGATCATAGTGATCTCTCAATGAATTCTTTTACTTCTATATGATTGATCAAACTTTGGGAAATAGAAACAGCTGAAAAAGGAGTAATAAAGTTGTGGTAGTATTCGGAATGGAAACACATTCGTGATACTAAGGTTGACGTGGTTATTAAAAGGTTATAGAACGCTAACGAGCAGAAGTATAACCAGTATAATATTAGGAACGGAAGGTAGTAGCGATTACGAACTGGAAAAGAATGGGTATTGAGAAGCAAAAGCTCTAATGCTAAAAGTTATAATGAGAGTCTGTGCAATAGACTTGAAAGAAATTGGAATGATCACTTAACACGGATTGAGTTTCTTACGACAATAGATCATATATCATTACCGAGATGTCACCTTATGAGATCCTTGAGGGAAGATAATGTCGATCTCCCTTATGTTAGGATGAAGTTGTAGAGCGCAAGATGCTCAGACCAGTAGTGGTCCAAAGGACCAAGGATATAATAGATCTAATCAGAGGACGGCTGGTAGTAGCCCAAGATGGACATAAAAAGTATGTTGATTTGACACGAAAGGACAAGGAATGGGAAGTAGGGGACCTAGTGTTGTTATAGGTATTCCCTTGGAAGGGGTTAATGAGATTCGGAAAGAAAGGAAAGCTAAGTCCACCAATTATTGGACCCTTGGATATATTAAGAAGTATTGGGAAGTTAGCATATGAGCTAGCCTTACCCCAGAACATGTAGCAACTCATAACGTGTTCCACGTATTAATGTTAAGGAAGTGTAATTCGGATGCCAGAAAAATAGGGGCATATGAGCGCATACACATGCAACCCGACGTAACCTATATGGAGCAACCAGGAAGGGTTATAGAGTGAAAAGGAACAAGTGCTTAGGAGAAGGGTTATCAAACTATTCAGAGTTTGATGGAAGGACCACAATGTGGGAAAATTTACTCGAGAGTTAGAAAGTGCAATGCTAAGAGAGTATCCCTATTCATTTTCTATCTGATTCCGGGACGGAATCCTTTTAAGGAGGGGAGACTGTAATAACCCCAATTTTTGGAAATTTTTGAAACCTTTATGAATAGTGATTTTGCAGATTATGCTGAATGAGAAAACTTTTCAAGCCACACTATGTAGGGGTTCTGTTATTGATCTTCTGGGATATTATTAGTACTCTATGTGGTATATAAGTGTATGTAAAGATCGTCAGAATCCAATTCCGAACACTTTGATTTTTCCCGAAAATCCACTAGATACGGAAAGAATTGAGTATAAGGTAACAGGATAAAAAGGATTTAAATTAAAGGATTATAAGAGAGGATCATAAAAGGAATAAAATATATTGAGAAAGGTTAAGGGAACCTAAGTAATAAGATCTCGGGTATGATCCATCAAACGATAAACGAAAACGAAAGTTAAGCGAACCGTATAATAGATCAGCGGTCATTAGGCAAACAATTAGAAGCTAATCAAAGAGATTAGAGGGGATGATGTCATCCAACCAATGAGAAGAGGACAAAGAGGGGAGGATGACATCACATGATGACATAAGCATGACATAGGGAGGAAGGAGATGTGGTTGGTTTATAACCACACAAAGTCAGGGTTAGAAAGGTAATTACCCAAAAACAAAACAAAAAATAACCAACCAAAGAATCAAATCAAAGTAAAAACACAAAAAATCTCTCTTTCTCCAAGCTTGCTCTCAGCTTTTCTTCTTTTTCAAAGAAGAAATTTCCAAAAATCAAGTTCCAAGCATTGTTAAATCACAAGGTAATTATCTAAGGTTCCTTGTACATAGATATGGATATGCTATAAGTTTAAGCTCCTAATTCCTTCACAATCTCTTCCAATAAATCAAGGAAGAAGATGGTGAATAGTAACCTTCAAGAAATAACTTTAGTTTTCTTGAATTTTTATGAAAGATTAAGGTTATACAAGCAAGGATCAAGGTTCTTTAGGCATTCAAAGCTCTTGTGTTGTGTTAAAAAGCTTCAAGGAAGGTATAATCTCTTAACCAAGCTTTGTTATTGAATGTTAAGAGCATAATATGAGTATTATAGTTCATGAGAGGCTTGATGGTTGTGTATGTAGAGATTAGTTGGTTTTGGGATGTTTTTGGAGTTGTAAATCTTGGTTGTTGATTAATGAACTTAAGTGTAGTTTAAATTTATGATAAAGAATAGTATAAATTGTTAATGTTGAGTTGTTGGGGCTGTTATGATAAAGTATGGATGGAGTTTGGATTGGGTTGTGATTGTGGGTTGATTGTGAGATGATTTGGAGTTGTTTAAAATTGGGTAATCGCGTAAACATAGCCGTCATAATGCCCGATTTACCGTAGACTGTTTTTGTTCTTAAGATCAGAACCCTTTAACTCACTGTTAGGTTTTGACCATTGCCATGATTAGATAGTTCATGTTACGAGCTTCGTTTTGATGTGTAGTTCGTTTGATTCCGATGTACGGTTTAGGAGAAACGACCATTTTAAGTAATGACGTTTCGCGAACGAAACATTACCCCTCGCCTTACTTTGAAACCTTGGTTAAGGACCTTAAAGACTAATTGGGGTATGAAACAATTATGTTAAGTGGATTAGGCAGCTGGTAAGGTACTCGCGAAAGAATCGCCTTAAAACCCATAATGGTTAAATTATTAAAAATGGTGGAGCCGAGGGTACTCGAGTGACTTAAGAGAATCAGTAAGCGCAAAGCGAGCGTTAGAGTCTAAGTTGGTTAATGTATAGATTTACAAGTGACTTTGGTTTAATTCTAACTTACTTGTTGTTTATAGGTTACCAGACTCGTCCCGAGCCATTCGTAACCCCCAGTCGCTCAGGCAAGTTTTCTACCCGTTATACTATTGTTGTGATGTATATATGTATATGCATTATCTTATGATAGATGCATGTTGGTTAATTAGCAAATTTTGCGATATATTGAAGCATGCTGATATGGTATATATATGCATGCCTGTTTCGTATTCTTGCCATATATATATCTGTTGGTTCAGTTGATAATACCTATGCTAGAGAATAGCGGTAGTTTGCATATACCCTTAGTATAGGGACCCAAAGGTGAAAAAATTTTCAGAAACCGGGAGTCGAGGATCCCGAGTAGATTTTATATATATATAATTATATATATATGGTTATAGTTTTCAAAACTATTAATCGAATAAGGTTTATTCAATAACTTTATTTTATTATTGAATATTATTTCGAATATTCATCCGAGGACTTATGACTCCTTTATTTTATTATTGAATATTATTTCGAATATTCATCCGAGGACTTATGACTCCTTTATTTTATTATTGAATATTATTTCGAATATTCATCCGAGGACTTATGACTCCTTTATTTTATTATTGAATATTATTTCGAATATTAATCTGAGGACTTATGACTCCTTTATTTTATTATTGAATATTATTTCGAATATTCATTCGAGGGCTTATGACTCAGCTTATTTTATTTATTGAATATTATTTGAATATTCATTTGAGGATCTATGACTCCGATTATTTGCTGAGATATATTCTTTATTTTATTAAAGAATAAGGTGTCGATAATCAAACTCACTTTTGATTATTCAAATAAAGATAGTACTTTCGTATAGGTATATCTTTGGTTATTAAATACTCATTTCAAGTATAAGTCTTACAACTTCTACTTCAATTATTTGTATAAAGATTATTATTTATGGTAATATTATTTAAATAATAATATTCAGATATTTTCTAAATATATTGGGACTGATTTACTTCATTAAATCAGCATTACTCCAAACACTCTTTAAAGTGTTTTCGAGTCTTCAAAATGATTTTTAAAAGTTAGAGCGGATACCAAAACTCATTTTTATATTTAAGATCTTCCTTTTAAAGGGGATTTAAATACACTCTCAAAACCTGAGGGATCCGGCTCTGTGGGGTATTTTATATTCGCAACGAGGTTGCTGTTTTGATAAATGAATTGATTACTTACCCAAGGTTCGGGAAGTAAGTCCATCTATTGAGTCGGCATAAGCAACATGGGCTCAGTGGGCGTCCATGAAAGTGTAAGTGGCTCAGTGGGAGTCCATCAAATGCGTAAGTGGCTGATTGGCAGTCCAGCATAAGGTCCTATTGCGACCAGGGTGATGACCAGTGGGGAATTCGTCCATCTACTAGTAGAAAAGGTTACTTATTGGTATCTTTGCCTGATCAGCAAGATATCAGGTTTATGCCAAGGTTTTCTCCTTTCCAAATTCATTGGATATTGCAACTCTGTTTATAATTTTCATAACAGAGGCTTTCAAGGAGTGTATGAAATGTATATATATAGGTGTATATATATATCGGGACTTAATGAAGTATCTCGTAACTTTATTATTTATAATGATATTCAAAGATTGAATCTATTCAAATCTTGTCATGTAGTCTCATCTATGTGATGAACTTTTGAAACTAATTATAACTTGAACGGTGGTAGTTCAAGTAGTATTCGGAAAAGATATAAGTATATTGGAGTATCTTGTAACTTCATCTTTTCAACTTATATCTGGTTAATGATTATCTTATGCATGACAAAGATTTTCACAAAAACGTTGAGACAAGGTTAGATATATGAGATCACCTTGCAACGATATTTTTATACAGTTATAAACTGGAACTCTGTGTATATTATGCATGGAAGAGGACTTCCAAGATTTTGAAAAGTATATATGTATATATACTGAATATTTTGCGACTTCATCGCATTAAGATATCAACTTGGTTCATTTCTTTTGACCAAGACTTTCATGAATACTATGAGAAGGCTCATATATTGTTAATCATTATGCATATTATTTTGGTGGGCTTGCTGCTCACCCTTGCTTTCTTCTTTCATCACACAACATCAGATAGACAAGATGAACAGGACCAAGCTCCCGATTCGCGAGTGGATAGGAAACGTTTCGCAGTTTCCTATAGGCGTTGATGTCGCCGTAGTTGAGGTAGGAACTACCAATAGGCTAGGCTTTCAACTTTTGACGTATCAGATTATGTATATTTATGAATTGCAATAATGGCAAAGAAATGTAAATTTATTCAGAAAACCTTTTAAGGTGTATTGGCAGATAATTGTGGAATAAAATGACTTGTGATTATTTTTGGATGTTCATCTCTGAGACTATAACGTATGGTGTGTGTGTTTATTGTGGGGTCATAGTACAGAGTAGATGATTAATTATTAAGATTGGGTGTTATTAAGGGAAATGGAACTCATGACAACCCGGATCCCCGACCCCGGATTTGGGGGTGTTACACATTGCTAGTGAGTCAATAATTGTGGATGATGCTGAAAAGGAAAGACAATTTCAGCAACATTACAAAGCTGTAATTGATAACATTTCCTTGGATGCTGACACTTTTACTCACCCTGTTCCAGCCTATCAATTGTTGGCTGCTCGGGGCAATATGGAGGCAGAGCAGAGTTTGAATTTAGTGCACACCACAGAATCTTTTCAAAGAGATAAAGCTGCTGTTAACAGGATGCCTTCTCAAGCTGGAGAGCCATCTGAAGAATTTGGAGTAAATTCTAATGATGATGACTCTGGTTCTTTGGATGGAAGCATGAACTTAGGGGGAGCTGAAGGCCCAAGTTCTGCTTTAAGTTTACCTGAATGGGCATGGGCAAAGGAATCTACACCAGGATAATTTGAGGTGTCTTTGGTCAAACAAGTAATGGCTATTCAACAGGCCCTTCAGGAAACCTCAGATGCTGGTACCAAGGCTGTTCTTCAAGCTCACCTAGACTCTCTACATCTAATGAAGATCCAGCACTTAAGACAGAATCTCAGTGTGGATGAATTGAAAAGAGATATAGCTGACTTGAAGACCTATAACTCTGAGAAGCTGGATTCAGTAATGCCATATGGTACCTGCAAGATCTACTACTAAGATTGAGGAGAGAATCAGACTCTGAAAAGAAGCTAGCCAAACTGGAAAACAGAGTTCAAGTTATTGAAGATTCACTGGCTATTCTTCTTCAAAATCAACAGACTCAGACAAATCTTCTCATGCAACTGGCTAAAGCACAAGGTCTAACTCCTCAACTTGATGATAACAAAAAGGGGGAGAGAGAATCAAGTAAGGGGGAGAAAGGACCAACAGAGGGGGAGAAACTTCTAGTACAAATCAGCAAAGTAATTGTACCTTCAATTACTATCTCCAAGCCGCCAGTTGCAGATGGTATAGATCTAATTGAAGCAATAGCAACAAATTTGAAAGTTGCTGAAAAAGGAAAGTTGAGTTTAATCAACTGGGAAAAGATTGATGTGAAAATTCAGAAAAAGTTTGAACTAGTCAAGGAGTCAGTTAAGTCAGCCATCCATCACTCTCATGTCAAGCCAATCAGTGTGAATGAGATGAGCATGAACTATCTGGAGAAAGGACAATCTTCCTGCTCAATTGTCTTCTATAAAGATCCAGCTGATTCAGCCTCAAAAAGGAGAATTGCTAAGATATTCAGAAATGGAAAGGAAATTTGTGTGGTAGCTGGACATCCACAATTTGCTCAAGCAAAGAAAGAAGAGAAATCAAGATTAAAGAAGGAAAAGAGGCAAGCTGCTCTAGATGCAAAGAAATCTAAACAAAAGAAAGAGCAGATAGCCATCTTGGCCAAGCTACAGGCTGTAAACTCTTCTCAACAAATTCCCTCTCAACCATCTGAAGCTGCTGAATCAAAGAAGAAGATTGAAGAATAGAAGAAATCCCCAAGAAAGAAGGAATTGGCTAAAAGAACAAAAGGAAACTGGATGTTGTTGACAAGGAATTGGAAGATCAATTTCCTAAGGAATCCACTAAAGATAAAACTCTAGCATCAAAGCCCTCTGTGGTATTTGAAGACATAAGGGTGGTGGACCCCAACAGGAACATACATGGAGAGCCTATTGTGCCAAAGGATGAGCCAATAGAGTGGGATAAATTACCAATTCCTGACTTCAACTTGCCAATCCTTACCAAGACAAAAAGGACAAAATCAAGGGCAGTCAAGAAAGTGAAGCTGTCACCTCTCAAATCCAAGTCAGTAGTCAAAGCTAACCCAAGGTCAACAGGGGAGACTACTTGTACTTGTGTGACATCAAAGAATTCTCAAATCTAAACTTTTATCTGGATGAACTGGATGAAGTAAGGGCAATTGATGCATACAGAAACCTACCTGAAAGGTTGGTGTTCAAGTACAAAGGAGGAAGGGAGATTCAGTGGCCTCTTCACAGGATACTTCAAGAAAGCCAAGCTGTGTTGATCAAAGTCTATTCATCCTTCAAGAAAAACTTTGGGTTCAATGTAACTGCAAGAAGACTAGTATTGAAGAGGATTGAAGAGCCGAGGAGTGCTAGAGCTAAAGATACACTCCAAAAAACTCTAATCATCCCATACACAGGGAGAAGAGTGCATCTAAGGCCCTACTGGCTGATGGAATTCATGGATGACAAGGGTGTGAGAAGATTCTTCAGACTAAAAGACCAATTGAGTATCTCTAGCAATGAGACTCTCTTGGAGATGCAAGAAATGCTAGATCTCTCAGAATCTGATGAACTAGAATTCCACAGGCAGCTCCAGAATCAAATTGAAGAAAACAACAGAAAGCTTGGAAGAAGATCCAGACCTTCAAGAAACTAGAAAAACCTGCTCAGGCTAGAGGAGCATCTTGAATTGACTGTGATCCAAACCTTGTACATTTTGTTTAATTGAAGCACTTTCAGTTTTATCTACTTATCTTTAAAGATATATGTTTAGGATGTTTTGTTATCATCAAGTATCTCATAATTTATGGCTACAATTCCAGTAGACATAAATTGGGGGAGATTGTTGTGCATATGTTGTGTACTTGATGATTTCATAAACAAAACATCTAAGTAGATTTTACTTAGTGAAATAATGTAGCACTCGACGGATAAGAATTATAGTCCCGACGGATAACTCATTATAGTCCCGACAGATGATTAACTTATTATCCATCGAGTGAGTAGCTTATGTAATAATAAGTTTGTAGCACAGTGATGTATGCACCTTTGTATAGAATCTGTAGTAGCATATAAGTCATGTTGACTTTAACTAGATATATAGAATAGGTTGATTAAGTGTACATAAGTAATATCTTGTAATTCTGTATAAGTGAAATGAAGTCAAGTGCCAAAATAGCTACCGACGGATGATTAACAAAGCCTTCGACGGATGATCAAAAGACTATCAACGGATGTTTAACATAGCAGTCGACGGATGATCAATTAAGTCATCGACGGATGATCATATCAAGAATTCAAACATCAGTTGAACAGTGAAAGCTGACACACAGCCGTCGAGTTGGATACAAACACATTGTAGAAACCCATTAACTGGGTAATAGAGGACGAAAAGCAACAAAGATTAAAACTGTTAGATTTTATATTTGTTCAGTCTTTTTGACTTTGTAATCTTGGTATTATATAAACCAAGAGAGTAGCAAATAGAAAAATAACTGAGATAGTTGAGAAAAACACAAAAACAGAGAAATCTTTGTAAGCATAATCTTTAGCATTTCCTGTATTCTCAGTAGTTCAATTTTGTAAGCAGCTGTGAGCACTTCTGCACACAGAGTTCTCTCGATATATTATATATATCTCTGGTGGAATTGTTTAAATCCACCAGAAAGTTTTTAAAGACTCTTGTTTTTAATTACTTGTGTTTTGATTCATTCAAGTTTATATTTCGCATTATGCTAATCAAAACAAATATATCAATAATCGAGTTGAACATTTTTATTTCAAGAAAAAGGTTCAAGAATTTCATTCAACCCCCCTTCTGTAATTCTTGCTTCATTGTTAAGGGACTAACAAACTCAAAGTATTTCTGTTTATAATCCACAGGCTCAAACTTCTTTTTGTTGAAATCTGACTTTCTACACTCACTGGTAAAGTACCCTGCCAAGCCACATTTGAAACATTTGAATTTTAATTTATCGACCATGTTTTTATTTGGCTTGGCTGCTCCAAAATTCTTCTTGAACTTGAGCTTGGCAAATCTTCTGGAAAGAAATGCTAGATGTTCATCAATATCCTCCATGTCATCTTGGCTCAAAGAATCTTCATTTTCAACTACCAGTCCCTTGCCCTTGTTTTCACAGACCCTTGAAGTTGATTCAACAGCTTCCATCTTCATCTCCTTCTCTTTTTCTAACTCAGCAACTAGTGCAATAGATCCTCCTTTCTTCTTTCCTCTCTCCATCCTCTCATCTTGCTCTATTTCAAGCTCATAAGTCTTCAGGATGCCATACATTCTCTCCAAAGTAAACTCCTTATAATCTTGAGAGTTTCTTAATGAGACTGTCATTGGTTTCCATTCCTTTGGAAGAGATCTAAGAAATTTCAGATTGGAGTCTTTTGTCTGATAGACTGTTAGACATATTTGATAATGTCATGACTAATATGATTTATGTTTAGTTTTCAGATCTTACTTAAATAGGACAAATCAATACTTAACTGAAATCAGCACTTATACTGAAGTCAGAACTTAAGTTATCAGTACTTAAGGTTCTGGAGATATTTATCAGGAGATAATATCAGGACTTAAAGGAAACTTTCAGATGAGGAAGGCAGCTGATTGAAAGAAAAGAAGATCAAGACAAACGTAAGAAGAGATATGCATGAAGAAGGAATTCTATGAAGAATGGAATACTTGGAAGAAAATATATCTGATTGATATATTTTAGGAAGCAGAATTATATTCCATATCAATTAGCGATTATCTTGTAACTGTGTAGTATATAAACACTGACATAGGGTTTACACTATAAGTGTTATCATTATCGAGAATATTATTCATTGTAACCCTAGCAGCTCTCGTGATATTTGTTCATCACTGAGAGAGGACAGTTCCATATTGTAACAGAGTTTATTGTATTGAATAAAGTCTGTTTTCTGTTACTTGTGTTATTAGAATTCAATTTGATTGTGCTATACACTGTATTCAACCCCCTTCTACAGTGTGTGTGACCTAACAAGTGGTATCAGAGCTATATGTTAACACACAAACAATTTAAGATCCAAATAAAATCATGTTTGAAGCAGAAACTCTAACCTAGCCCACCAAAACTGAAGAACCTCCAAAGACACAAATCCATAGTCGATATGAGGCTATTAGAGTTCCCATATTGAAACCATCGGAATATCCCTTATGGAAGGTGAGGATGACTATGTTTCTGGAAGCTACAGATCCAGAATATCTTGATAGAATCAAGGAAGGACCTCACAATCCAACAAAACTCGCTGTTGCAGTTGCAGGTAAGGGAGCAAAGTCTGTGCCAAAAGAGAAGAGTGATTACACTGCTGAAGATATCGCATCAATTGCTAAGGATGCTAAGGTACGACACTTACTGCATAGTGCCATTGATAATGTAATGTCAAACAGGGTAATTAACTGCAAGATTGCAAAGGAGATATGGGATGCCTTGGAGACAAGGTGCCAGGGAACTGATTTGATTAAGAAGAACAGGAAGACAATACTCACTCAAGAGTATGAACACTTTGACTCAAAGCCTAATGAGTCATTGACTGATTTATATGACAGATTTGTCAAACTCTTGAATGATTTGTCATTAGTTGATAAGGAGTATGATATTGAAGATTCAAACCTTAAATTCCTGTTAGCTCTTCATGAAAGTTGGGATTTGAAGGCAACAATTATAAGAGACAACTATAATCTTGATGAAACGACTCTTGATGAAATCTATGGGATGCTCAAGACTCATGAACTTGAGATGGAACAAAGAAGCAAGAGGAAAGGAGGAAAGTCAAGGACAGTTGCTCTTAAGGCTGAAGAAGAATCCCCCAAGGCAGCTACCTCAAGGAAAGGCAAGGGAAAAGCGCTCATCACAAAGTCTGATACTGAGTCATCAAGTTCTGATAGTGATGATGACTCAGAAACTGAAAGCTTGCCTGAGATGGATACCGATGAAGAGATGATGAAGCTTTGTGCTCTTATGGTGAAAGAAATCACAAGGATTGCATAGAGGAAGTTCAGGAAGGGAAAGAGGTTTTCCAGGAAAGGTGCAAGTTCTGATAAGAAGAATTTCAGAAAATCTGAAGGCAAATGAGGGAAGTCTGACAGAGGAGATTACACAAATGTCAAATGCTACAACTGTGGTGAGAAAGGCCACATATCTCCTGATTTCAAGAAAGTGAAGAGTGACAAAGGCAAGGCTCTTGTCACAAAGAAGAAAAATTGGACAGACACTTCAGATTCTGAAAGTGAGGAGAACTATGCCTTGATGGCAAATGTTGATATGGCAAATGCTGATAGCAGTTCTGAAGCTGTTGAGTTAAAGGTACCTCAAACTACTTATGCCTTTCATACTGATGATATTAATGAGTTGAGAAGATATCTTAAAACCAGGTTTATTAGTTATAGAGATCAAACTTTAACATGTGAAAGATTAACTTCTGAAAATCTTGCTTGTAAAAAGAGGAATGATTATTTAGAAAAAGAGTTAGTCATGTTGCATCAAACTCGGAAAGATAGAGACGATGCTTTTTATGTTAGGGATGAAGTTAACATAGGCTTAATGACAAAGAAGCAGCTTAAGCATAAGCTGAAAGATGTTAAGAATGTAAATATGGTACAATCACCTAGGAAAAATAGGAATGGAAAGGAAGGTGTGAATAAAAGCAATGATTATAAGCCTGTTCCTAATGCTCCTAGAAAAACATGTCATAACTGTGGAAGTTCTAACCATCTGGCTTCTTTTTGCAGGAAGAATAAGAACATAAACTCTTTACCTTCAAAGTCAGGAGTTAAGAGTCATTTTGTTAGATATAAGCCACAAAATTCTTGTTTTTATTGTGGTAGTTTATGGCATTCCATTTATACTTGTAAGGAATATCATAGTTTGTACTATGATTATTATCAAATAAAACCTTCTTTAAAGAAAGTTAGAATTGTTCCTTCTAGTGTAAGTTCTGATACAAAGTCTGATAGTGTAAATGCTGATAAGAAAAATGTTAACATAAACTCTGATGCAAAATCCGCTGCAAAAGTTAACAAACTTAATAAGGCCACAGGATCCAAGCAAGTCTGGGTCCTTAAAACTAATCATTAGTGGTCTTTGTGATTGCAGGGCAACATGAAAAACATCTTAGTTCTGGACAGTGGATGTTCAGGACATATGACTGGAAATAAAGCCCTGCTATCAGACTTTGTGAAGAAGGCTGGCCCAAGTGTTTCTTATGGAGATGACAACATTGGAAAAACATTGGGATATGGAAATATCAATCTTGGGAATGTCATCATTAAGAAAGTAGCTCTGGTCTCAGGACTTAAACACAATTTGCTGAGTGTTAGTCAAATCTGTGATAGAGGTCATCATGTGGATTTCTTTGATGAACACTGTGAAGTTATAAGCAAATCTACAGGCAAAGTTGTTCTGAAAGGATACAAGCATGGTAACATTTATGAAGCCAAGCTTTCAACAAGTACTGATGGTTCTGCAATCTGTATGATGAGTAGAGCATCAATTGAAGAAAGCTGGAACTGGCACAAGAAACTCTCTCATTTAAATTTAAATAATATAAATGAACTAGTCAAGAAAGATCTTGTGAGAGGACTGCCAAAGTTAGTATTTGCTCCTGATGGCCTTTTGATTCTTTTCAGAAGGCTAAACAAAGAAAATCTTCATTTAAGAGCAAGACTGAATCATCAATTCTTGAGCCATATCACCTATTACATGTTGATCTATTTGGTCCAGCGAATGTCATGTCTATTGCAAAGAAGGAATATGCTATGGTCATAGTGGATGATTTCACCAGATACACATGGGTGTATTTCTTGCACGCAAAAAGTGAAACTGCATCTATCTTGATTGATCATGTCAAGCAACTGGATAAATTGGTCAAAGATTCTGTGAAAATAATAAGAAGTGATAATGACACTGAGTTCAAGAATTTGATAATGGAAGAGTTCTGCAAAGACCATGGAATCAAGCAGGAATTTTCTGCTCCTGGAACTCCACAGCAAAATGGAGTTGTTGAAAGGAAGAATAGAACTCTCATTGAAGCTGCACGAACTATGCTTGATGAAGCAAAGCTTCAAACCAATTTTTGGGCTGAAGCTGTGCAGACTGCTTGTTTTACTCAGAATGCAACACTCATTAACAAGCAAGGAAAGACACCATATGAGATGGTGAAGAAAAAGAAGCCAAATCTGAAGTATTTTCATGTATTTGGATTCAAGTGTTTTGTTCTTAAGACTCACCCTGAACAGTTATCCAAATTTGATTTAAAAGCTGATGAAGGAATTTTTGTTTGATATCCACTTTCCACAAAAGCCTTCAGAGTCTACAATTTAAGAACAACGGTTGTCATGGAATCTATCAATGTCTCCTTTGATGATAAGAAGATTACTGGACTTGAAGATTTCAATGATCATGATCAGCTGAGATTTGAAAATGAAGACTTAAATTCTGATACTGCAAATCCTGACAGTCTAAATCCTGATACTACAAACTCTGATGGATTAAACTCTGATGTTATTGAAACTGTGGTGACTACGCCAAAGGAAGATGCACCTGTGCAGGGGGAGCGTACTGAAGATACAACCACATCTCAAGAAGCATCAGAACATACAACTGGCTCTTCAAGTTCTGATTTATCAAGTTCTAATAAGCCAAGTTCTGATAGTTCTAAAAACTTAAATTCTGAAGGATCCAACTCAGAGAGCATAGTTTCAGGGGGAGCATCAAAAAATATTGATAAAGATAGCATGGATAATGGGGGAGCATCCAGTTCTAGAGAAAACCTTCCATCTGCAAGAAAGTGGACTAAATCACATATACCTGACTTAATTATTGGAAATCCTGATGCATGTATCAGAACTAGAACATCTACTTCAAGTGAATGTCTTTATAATTCTTTTCTTTCTCAGACTGAACCAAAGAAAGTGGAAGAAGCTCTTCAAGATGCTGATTGGGTGCAAGCAATGCAGGAAGAGTTAAATGAATTTGAAAGAAACAAAGTCTGGACCCTAGTGCCAAGACCAAAGAACAGATCTATTATTGGTATAAATTGGGTGTTCAGAAACAAAACTAATAGTGATGGCATAATTACAAGGAATAAAGCAAGATTGGTTGCAAAAGGATATTCTCAACAGGAGGGAATTGATTATGATGAAACATTTGCACCAGTTGCTAGATTGGAAGCCATAAGGATATTTTTGGCTTATACTGCTCACAAAAAGTTTACTGTCTTTCAAATGGATGTGAAAAGTGCTTTTCTTAACGGAGAATTGGAAGAGGAAGTATATGTTGAACAACCTCCAGGCTTTGTAGATCCCAAATATCCAAATCATGTCTACAGGCTTGATAAAGCACTTTATGGCCTTAAGCAAGCTTTAAGAGCATGGTATGAGACTTTAGCTCAGTTTCTTCTGGAAAGTGGATTCAACAGAGGAACTATAGACAAAACACTGTTCTACCTCAACCATGGAAAGGACTTACTTTTGGTTCAGATATATGTCGATGATATCATCTTTGGTTCTACAAATGACAGACTTTGCAAGAAGTTTGCCAAACTGATGCAGTCAAGATATCAAATGAGTATGATAGGGGAACTTAGCTATTTTCTGGGCCTTCAAGTCAAGCAGAATGAAGAAGGCTCTTTTATTTGTCAAACCAAGTACACCAGAAATTTGCTGAAGAAGTTTGGAATGCAAGATTGTTCAAGTGCATCCACTCCCATGGCCACAGCAACAAAATTGGATAAGGATACTGGTAAATCAGTAGATATTACTGATTATAGAGGTATGATTGGATCTCTACTATATCTAACTGCTAGTAGACCTGATATCATATATGCTACCTGTCTTTGTGCAAGATTTCAAGCAGATCCAAGAGAACCTCACTTAACAGCTGTGAAAAGAATTTTCAAGTATCTTAAGGGAACAGCTGATCTGGGATTATGGTATCCCAGAGAATCATACTTTAAACTAATAGGTTACTCAGATGCAGATTTTGCAGGTTGCAAAATTGACAGGAAAAGCACAAGTAGAAGCTGCCAATTTCTTGGAGGCAGATTGGTTTCTTGGTTTAGCAAGAAACAAAAGTCAATTTCCACATCAACTGCAGAAGCAGAGTACATTGTTGCAGGAAGCTGTTGTGCACAGATTCTTTGGATGAAGAATTAGTTATTGGATTATGGGTTAATATATTTTAAAATCCCTATTTACTGTGATAATCAAAGTGTTATTGCTATGACAGGTAATCTAGTTCAACACTCAATGACAAAGCACATCTGCATTAGGTACCACTTCATAAGGGAACATATGGATGAAGGTACAGTGGAATTGCACTTTGTTCCAACAGATCAACAACTAGCAGATATCTTCACCAAACCACTGTGTGAAGCTACTTTTACAAGATTGGTAATTGAACTTGGAATGGTTTCAGGTTCTTTCTCTAAATCTGCTTAGCTTTTGTTCTGATGCATCAGACTTTATGATCGGTATTTACAGATATTACTATCTTTGTGTATTCAGTGCTTAATCGAAAATTGCTTAAGTACTGATTGTTGTCTGATCTGAATTTCTAAACTCTAATAGTGACATGAATGTTTCTATGATTACTCAATCCAATGAGGATAAATATGCTAGATGCTGACCTAGTAGTCTTTAATATACTAACAAATCTCATGTTAGAAGTAATTATTTATGTGGAAATCTATTGACACAAGCAAATTCTGATATTGAGCTTAGTTAAGTTTACTTTGTCTGTAACGTCTGGGAAATATTACGTAATTATTTTTATCAATAAATATTTATTATGTGATTTTATGTGAATTTTGGTGAATTATTTGATAATTAATATTAATATTTGGATGTTTATTACTAATAAAATTTAGATATTTTAATTTCCAATTATCCAGAATTAAATCTAGATAATTTTGGTATTTTTCTGGTAATTTTTGGACTATTATATGATTTTATAAGGTTTTATAGAATTAATAATGATTATTCTCACATAATTATAAAATTAATTTTTAGAATTAGAATTCGTCCCACTTCAATCGTTTTTACATTTTTACAACCCAAAACTCTTCCGAAAACTCCTTCATAACCTAATCTGATAATTCTGAACATTTTTCATGTTTTGACTTTTTCGATCCGGGGTACGGTTTGACCTGTACGAGTCCCGGTGTGAAATTTTTGATACGCAAATCATTTTAAGAGATCGATAAAAATCTGTATTTCCAAAAGGCGAGATATTATTACCTCATTTTCGTATAAAGTATTTTATAAGAGTCTCTGTTTTGATAATTATCCAACTCTGGTATTAAAGTCGTATCGTCTTTTAGTTACTTAGCGGCTAAGTAACCTATTTTCGGATCCAATATGTAAATGTAATTATCGAATTATTAAATAAATAAAATATGTGATGGTTATGTCAGTTATGTGTTGCTGTATTATCAATTGTATGTGAATTTTTGGACGCGAAGATTAATTTTATAATTAATTATCGAGCTGTATGCATTTAATTCATTTTAAAGTGATTTTATTGAATATTTATTCTTAAAAATGCTAAAATTGTCTCTAAAATTAATTTTATTGTTCTATAATTTTATTTATTATTTTTAGGGGTTTATAAAAGTTAGAAATCAATATTTTATTAATTATTTAATTTTAAATGATTTCCTGATTTCATTAAATTGTAAAATCAGTAATTAATTCGGAAATGCTTCAAAAATTATGGAAATCTCGATTCTATTAACTTTTAAATATTTTGAGAATTTTAAAATTTCTTCGGGAATTTTTAAAATATGTTCGGATAAATTCTCGGGTTATTATTACTCGTAGGTTATTTATTTAAAACAAAAATTTCGATGCGAATCGAGATAATAACGAAAAGAAAAAAAATAGAAAAACCTAATTTTACTCCCAAATCCCCCACCCCCATGTTATCTCTCTTGTTCCTCTCGGCTCTCTCCATCGATCTGTCATCTCACCGCTCTCTCTCTCTCTTTCGGTTTGTCTTCAATCCGCTTTTCTCTCTCTCGTCCCTTATCTCTCCCTCTTGCCCCGTTCTCCTCCTGTTCTTTGTTCTCTGGTCGCCGTTTATCCGCTATTCCGCGAGTCGCCGTCGACTCGGCTTCGTGGCTGGCCTGGTGGCGTTGTTGCGTATATATACTTGTTGCTATATATATCTTCATATATATGTGTGTGTATCCGTATATGTGTGTGCGTGTGTGGTGTGTGTGCGTGTGCGTGTGTGGTGGGTGTGCAGTGTTGTGTTACAGTGTGTGTTGTGTTCCCTGTGTTTCCCTGATTCTGTGATGCAGCCTGATTTTTCTGTCTTTTCGGCCATGGTTGTGATTCTGGTTATGCGCGTTGAGCGCGTGTTGCTGTCCGATTAAGATTTTATTAATATTTTATTAATTTCTGCATTAAATTATTGAATAACATTCGTGAAATAAATATTCTGTGCGAAAAATTAGTAATAATTAATCGGTGAAACCGCTGTTGGAAACCCGACGTTATCGGGTACCCGCGGATTTTACCGCCGTCGGCGATGAGCCTCGGCGAGCCGACGGTGGGCGATGATGATTTCTATCTGAGTCCTAAATTATAAATAAATAAAAATTAAAATTTGTTTGTGAAATAAATTTCAAAACGAAATGAAAAATAAAATACGAATAACAGTACATAATGATTGAATTCATATCGGTGGTTGGGATTGTTTATTGGATTGTGGATTGTGTTGTGATTGTGATTTGACGTCGAAATGATTCGACGGGCAGGCCGATAAATAGAGGAAACGCTGCCCGATTTTCGGGAAAATTAATTCCGAAAATAGGGAAACGTAACCTGTAATTGTCGGAGACGTCGAACAAGGATATAATTGAACTTTATGAAACTGATTTGCGTGACGTGACAAGATATTTTGTGAATAATCGATTACCCTATTTTTCAAAATGACAAATATACGTATTTTCTGAAATTAAATACTGAACCGAGTTTCGAAGAGGTGAACCATAGTTGCTATGTGTACTTTGATAAATTATATAAATATAAATTCGGTTATGAAATCGTATGGGTAGAAGAGGATGGCGATTTGATGTTAAGCTTAAGCGGTTATCTGAATTAGGGTATTTCAACCCTGTAGGTTTAGACGGAAGACCCGAGACGTGACATCAGACTAGGAACGATCTAGTGATTAGACGTCGAGATCAACGAAGTTCCAACTGAAGGATCTGAATGTTGGGATCGTATCCAGAATAGGATAGAAGTTTGACGATAAAGCCGAATGATTAAAGTCGAACCAAAGTCAACCGATAATAATAGTTAAAGCTTATTGAGACAAGTATTCTTGATTTTTCTTTTAAATACTGCAAGTATTCTGGATTTTTCTTTTAAATACTGCAAGTATTCTTGATTTTCTTTTTAATACTGCAATTATTTCTTCGATCCTATTCTAAGTTCAGAATAGTTAAATGTTTTACATTTCGCTGCAATTACTCTGATTATGCATGTTCGTTTATTCTTGTTCCTATAATTCGATTGCTCTCTTGAGCAAATACCCATTCTTTCGGGTTATTTACGAACCCTGAATTGGGATATTTTGAATTCAAAATGATTTGATATCAAAATACTCTCCGGGCTGGATAGTGATATTTTGAGGATTGAGTTTTACTTAATCCTGAGGACCGGGATGACTGGTGCCTTGAGATGGGCCGTAGTGTCTGGGGACCCGACTGGATCTATACAGGTAGGTATAGATCTGCACTGTATCCTGACTGATCAGCAGGGTATAAGTGTGAACTAGTGTCCAGTCTAATTTATTGTTGATCGCCATTAATGGCATTCCTTCTTGAAAAAAAATGTGATTATGGATTAAAGTTATTCTTTCTTAGCACTCAGTTTCGGGAAATTACAGAGTTTCTAAATAAATTCGAGGTTCAGATTGTTGCTGCAGCATTAGTTGCTCAGTGATAATTAGAATCTTGAATGAATTGAGATCTTCTTACTTATTCAACCCGTCCTTATCAGGCTGGTTTAGAAGGCTAAGTCTATGGAAACTTAGTCGATAATGATGGATACTGAATAGTTAGGAATTTCTTGAACGTCGTTTTATGAATAGTTTGAAAGGAATATGTCCTAAGTCCAATCATGTATGAGGATTTAGGAATAACTTTTATGTAATCTGTTTTGATTTCATTGATATTAATAAAAGACTTGTTTTGTTTTTATTACGGGCTTTATCTATTTAAGTGTTTAAATAAGATATACCATAGTTTAGAGTAAAGCTTTTTATGGATTATGATGAGATCATAATAGTGAGACCTAAAAAGATGATAACTCTAAACTTAAATAGTTCCTGGTCATAGGATTACTAACTGGTAATTAATAATCCGCAAAGATCGGTACATACTATGCTTGCTTCATTATGAAGGATGTCTGTTCTCATAGACATTTGTGTGGTGACACTATAGCTAGTATGTAGGTGCTTATAATAGAATAAGTTCACTGAACATGACTCGCACAGCTGAACAACTGATGGAGTTCACTCACGTATCAGCAGTTGTTCACATAGTGATAGTTGTACAAGTATCCTTAGACTTGAGGTCATCATAGTCATCTTGTATGTACTGCACTATGCTTTGGTTTAGTTCTTAGTCTCCAGGGACAATTATTAGGGCTCTACTGGGTATAGGAATTTGTACACGAAGATAGTGTATGATCAATAAAGGATCTACCCCTTCCAGTGAAGGAAGCGAATGCTCAAGGCTGATCCACTTATGCTAGTTCAGGAATCTCTGGCCAGAGTGAATGAAATTAGAAAGGAGTTTCTAATTTGCATAGAACTATGCATAGTAAATGGTAAGCAAGTGATTAAATTAGATAGGCTTGACACGAGATCCATGCCTTGTATTTAATCGGGACATTTTAGGGTAGAAGAAGTTTATTGTACAGTAACTATTCACTGAATAGGTTCTTGGTATTCTAAGCAGTGAATTCATATTATCCGGATAGTCGCGATATGCTGAGAAGTATCCCTCACGATGTAGAATAAATGTGATTAATTAATTAATCATATTTAATAAATTAGAGAATTTATATAAATAATGATAAAATAGTTTTATTATTATTTATTTCTACTACCGACTTAATATTGAACCTACAGGGTCACACCATAAAAAGAGAATGATTTAATGGTGGAGGAATTAATTAATAATGGCTAATAATTATTTATTTGTGAAATAAATAATTAATTGGCAAATTTAATAATTGATTAAATGAGATTTAATTGATTATAAATTAATTAAGAAAAGTTCTTAATATTATTAATTAAGGATTTAATTTTTGGAAATTAAATCAAGAGAGAGAATTATTTCTAAAGTGTTTAGAAAAAGGATTAATAATTAAAAGGTGTTTTAATTATTAATGGGAATAATAAATGGGATAATAATAATAATAATAATATTTATGGGAAAATTTCAGCTGAAAATTTTGCCTATAAATACACTATTATAGACCCTATTTTTATTAGAACCCCAAAAAAACCCATAAAGTTTGGAAAACCCAATTCTCTCCACCTCCTTCCTCCTCCTTAACATCGTTTTCTTGGTGGATACCGGTGGAGTGCTTCACACTTGAGGAGCAACTGCTAAGGATCTCTGATCGTTGTCTCCGAATTATTTTAAAGGTTAGATTCAATCCCTATGTTTTTACCACGATTTATATGCTTTTATTTGGATTTTATATGTGTAAAAGTGTTTTGCCATTCCCTCGCTGCGTTTAAAATCCAACATTGGTATCAGAGCATAGGTTGTATGCCTATAGATCTTTGGTAAAAATTTCAGAATTTTATGTGCTTGTATGAATTAATTATGATTTTTACAAGCTATATTATGGATTAATTTTGTCTGATGAGAAATCGTTTCTTAGAATAATTTTGAATGTTGATCTGGGTTCTACAAGTGTTGTAGATCGTCTGGGTATTTTTTTCATAATTTTATGATGTATAGATTTTTTATTATGAATTTTTGAAGTTCTTGTAATTAAATTCGTAATTAAATAAATCATATATATATATATATAAAAATTGTTTGTAAGTATGTATATATATCTGTACTACATCTGCTTGCTGTCTGTGATTGCACGGGGAAAAGACAGGTGAATGTCAATACGGCGGCACGGTAACCGAGAAAGCAACGGCGGCTGCTGAAAAAGAAAAAAAAAATATAAGGGTGTCACGCATTCCGGGAATGCGTTACACACCTGTGGCGCATTCACGGAATGCCTTACACCTTTTAATTGGTTAAAAGGGTTGTAACGCATCACCGGAATGCGTTACTAGGCTTGTAACGCATTCCTGTAATGCGTTACAGCCGGACTGTCCACATTAAATTTGATTTTCTGGGAGTTTCGTAACTCCGTTTTGGGCGTGCAATATACCGTTGGATTCGTTTTTCCGAGACGGATCTAATGGAGTGATCAATTTTAGTTTATATAAAAGTTTTGAACTGTTTATATTTCCATGAAGTGTTTTAAAGTTGTTTTTGACTGTTTTAATTGCTTTTAAATGCTTCATGTGATACATAGAGATGTATAATGCTTAGACTAATGTGCTAGATGATATAGCATGCCTACCTTGATGTTTATTCATGTTGATATATGTGATATATGCTTAGTTTATCATGCGATGATAGATTTAGGTGAACTTAAATGAACATAAGGCGTTTGTTAGACAACCTAGTATAGTGAAATTGTTTCATAACCTTAATAACAATATTATGAATACAATCATGAGATTCTTGTGTTTGTGAAACACGTAATTGAATATGAATTTTTGATATGAGAGAAAGGATGATTCTGTCAACAACAGATTTCTATCTGTAAGAAAGGGTTATTAAATGACGCCTCTTGACAATGCTCCACCCGATCTGGGAATCATCTGATTATTGATTATTGATTTGAAATATTTAATTTAAAAGGAAGAATTTCTTTATAATATGATTATGATTGTAACGTAATATAATCCCTCTAAAATTAAATAATATCAAGTAGTAATTGGCCAATGATACAACGGGCTTGTGTCGGTCATAGCCTTCCAACATGATAGAAAGTAGTTCTTATTTTTAAATCATTGTCGTTTCGTACCACAGCCGAGGGCTTTGATTTCGAAATAAGAAATACTTGTCTATAACATAGAGATGTGTACACTGAATAAGAATCTAAAGGTCATTATGTGCCACAGCCGTGGGCCTTTGGGGACTGATTCAATTGTACGGAATGTTGGGTTAGACTTGACTTAGAATATTGAGTTTGTCGTGCCACAGCCGTGACTCAATTATTCAAGAGGCTAAAGTTTGATTAGGGAATAACATTATATGTAATTGACAAGAGTTGTCTGCCTATTAAACATTACATGGCGTTTCGTGCCACAGCCGGGGTTGTGTAATGGAATGTAGGATCCCTATTCCCACTAGCATTATGAATGATTAATTTTTCACGTAGGGGGTTGAATAAATTAGGTAAACTAGTGGGAGCCACTTATGAATAAAGACCCGATTCATATAGTGTTTTAAAATGAAATCGAATATTTGCTAAGTGTTGTTATGTGTTTATCATTTACAGATTTACAATATACATTATGTCTTCTGCACTATCACTCAGGAGCATACTAGATGCTCACAAATTGACTGGTCCTAATTATGCTGACTGGCTTCGAAACTTGAGAATTGTTCTCAGGATTGAGAAGCTGGAATACGTGATTGATTCACCTAAGCCTACTGAACCTGCTAGTGATGCACATAATGATGAACATGTTGTGTATCATAAGTGGATAGATGATGCAAATGTTGCTCAATGCATCATGCTAGCTTCCATGAACATTGAGCTACAGAAGCAACATGAGCATGTGGATGCTCACACTATCCTAATGCATCTACAAGAGTTGTATGATGTGGCGGGGAGGACAGCTCGATATGAGATATCGAAGGAGCTGTTCGGTTGTAGGATGTCTGAGGGATCATCTGTGAATGACCATGTACTTAAGATGATCAATTTGATTGAACGTCTTGGACAACTTGGTTTTGCCATGGATGGGGAGTTGATCCAAGACTTGGTCTTGCAATCGCTTCCGAGTTCGTTCTCGCAGTTTGTTGTGAACTTTCACATGAATAAGTTGGATGTCAGCCTGCCTGAACTCTACAACATGTTGAAGACTGCGGAATCGAATTTTCCCCCTAAGAAGAGTTCTGTTCTTCTAATTGGTGAAGGTTCCAATCCTAAGAAAAGGAAGAGGAACTCTTCTAAGAAGAAGAAAGTAGGTGAGAAAACGCCGGTTCCACCAAAAGCTGAAGACCCCAAGAGCAAAGTTGTTTACTTTCACTGTAACAAGGTGGGGCACTAGAAGAGGAACTGCAAGGTTTACCTTACAGAATTGAAGAAGAAGAAGGGTAGTGAGACTACCGCTTCTGATTCAGGTATGTTCATGATAGAAGTGAATATGTCATTAAATCAAATTTCTACTTGGGTATTAGATACCGCCTGTGGTTCTCAAATCTGCAATTTGTTGCAGGAACCAAGGAGAAGTAGGACTCTTGAGGAAGAGGAGGTGATTCTACTGATGGGAAATGGAGCAAGAGTTGCTGTTGAAGATGTAGAATCATTTCATTTACATATGCCTACGGGCAAGACTATTGTTTTAAATAATTGTTATTTTGTTCCCTCGATTGTGAGGAATATTATTCCCATGTTAGACTTGGCTGGATTTTCATTTATTATTGAGAATAATGAATGTTCTATTCTTAGAGATAATATTTTTTATGGACGTGGTGCTTTAAATAATGGTCTGTATATATATGACATAATTTACTTCAGATTGAACAAACTAATAAAAGAAAAGGGATGATGAAAATCTCACTTTATAGTGGCACTGCAGTCTCCATTTAGTAGACATGGAGAGAGGACTGCAAATTTGCTAGGAATGGTACACACAGATATACGTGGACCAATGTCTACGCAAACCATGGGTGGATTTTCATACTTCATTACTTTCATGGATAATAGATCTAGATTCGGACATGTGTTTGATGAAACACAAGTCTGAAGCCTTCGAAAAGTTCAAAGAGTATAAGTATGAAGTGGAGAAACAAACCAAATATAATATTATAATTCTTCAATCAGATCGAGGTGGTGAATACTTTAATGGAGTGTTTCTGGATTATCTCAAAGTAAATGGTATAGTCTCCCAGTGGACTCATCCAGATTAGTATCTGAAAGGAGAAATCGAACTTTGTTAGACATAGTTCGATCCATGATGAGCTATGCAAATCTTCCAGTATTCCTATGGGGTTATGCATTGGAAACCTCAACATATTTACTGAATAAGGTGCTTTCCAAAATCTGTTCCTCAAACTTCGTATGAGATATGGAAAGAAAGGAAACCGAGTCTTAAACACGTTAAGATTTGGGGATGTCCAGCTTATATCAAGAAAGTTGACCCAGATAAGCTGGAATATCGATCCATAAAATGTAGTTTTGTGGGATATCCTAAAGAGACTTTAGGGTATTACTTTTACACCAATCATCGGGTGTTTGTCTCCAGACATGCTACCTTCTTGGAAAAGGAGTTTATCCTTGAAGGAAACAGTGGGAGCAAAATTGAACTTGATGAAGTTCAAGAAGCACAAACTACTACGGATCAAGTGGAAACACCTGTTCTGACTGAACAACCTTTTGTGGAACAGCCCATTCATAGATCAGGGAGAGTGTCTCGCCAACCTGAGAGGAAACATGGCCTTGTCATTAAGAATGACAATGAGTTATCGATCATTGATGATGACGACCCTGTAACCTATAATGAGGCTATGAGTAGTGTTGACTCAGAGAAATGGCATAGTGCCATGAAATCGGGAATGGAATCTATGTATACGGTATACAAAAGATTGATTATAGCAGATGGCCAGGTGGAGACCTATAAGGCCAGGCTTGTGGCAAAAGGATTCAAACAAAGGCAACGGATTGACTTTGATGAAACTTTTTACCAGTAGCGCTGTTAAAATCAGTTCGGATTTTGCTTGCGATTGCTGCTTACTACGACTATGAGATCTGGCATATAGCCAGATGGTTTTCTTTCCAAGGGAAATGAAAGCCTAGTGTGTAAGCTACTGCGAACCATATGTGGTTTAAAGCAAGCTTCTCAAAAGATGGAACATTCGTTTTGATGAGACAATCAAAGAGTTTGATTTTATCAAAAACGTAGATGAACCATGCGTCTACAAAAGGGTTAGTGGGAGCGCGACAACATTGCTTGTATTGTATTGAATTAGAGTTGACACACATAACAACATAGCAGACCCACTCACAAAGCTACTTTATGAAAGTCACTTTGATCGTCATAAAGACAAGATGGGTATTAGATATCGGAGTGATTGGCTTTAGTACAAGTGGGAGATTGAAAGGAATATGTCCTAAGTCCAATCATGTATGAGGATTTAGGAATAACTTTTATGTAATCTGTTTTGATTTCATTGATATTAATAAAAGACTTGTTTTGTTTTTATTACGGGCTTTATCTATTTAAGTGTGTAAATAAGATATACCATAGTTTAGAGTAAAGCTTTTTATGGATTATGATGAGATCATAATAGTGAGACCTAAAAAGATGATAACTCTAAACTTAAATAGTTCCTAGTCATAGGATTACTAACTGGTAATTAATAATCCGCAAAGATCGGTACATACTATGCTTGCTTCATTATGAAGGATGTCTGTTCTCATAGACATTTGTGTGGTGACACTATAGCTAGTATGTAGGTGCTTATAATAGAATAAGTTCACTGAACATGACTCGCACAGCTGAACAACTGATGGAGTTCACTCACATGTCAGCAGTTGTTCACATAGTGATAGTTGTACAAGTATCCTTAGACTTGAGGTCATCATAGTCATCTTGTGTACACTGCACTATGCTTTGGTTTAGTTCTTAGTCTCCAGGGACAATTATTAGGGCTCTACTGGGTATAGGAATTTGTACACGAAGATAGTGTATGATCAATAAAGGATCTACCCCTTCCAGTGAAGGAAGCGAATGTTCAAGGCTGATCCACTTATGCTAGTTCAGGAATCTCTGACCAGAGTGAATGAAATTAGAAAGGAGTTTCTAATTTGCATAGAACTACGCATAGTAAATGGTAATCAAGTGATTAAATTAGATAGGCTTGACACGAGATCCATGCCTTGTATTTAATCGGGACATTGTAGGGTAGAAGGAGTTTATTGTACGGTAACTATTCACTGAATAGGTTCTTGGTATTCTAAGCAGTGAATTCATATTATCCGGATAGTCGCGATATGCTGAGAAGTATCCCTCACGATGTAGATAAAATGTGATTAATTAATTAATCATATTTAATAAATTAGAGAATTTATATAAATAATGATAAAATAGTTTAATTATTATTTATTTCTACTACCGGCTTAATATTGAACCTACAGGGTCACACCATAAAAAGAGAATGATTTAATGGTGGAGGAATTAATTAATAATGGCTAATAATTATTTATTTATGAAATAAATAAATAATTAATTGGCAAATTTAATAATTGATTAAATGAGATTTAATTGATAATAAATTAATTAAGAAAAGTTCTTAATATTATTAATTAAGGATTTAATTTTTGGAAATTAAATCAAGAGAGAGAATTATTTCTAAAGTGTTTAGAAAAAGGATTAATAATTAAAACGTGTTTTAATTATTAATGAGAATAATAAATGGGATAATAATAATAATATTTATGAGAAAATTTCAGCTGAAAATTTTGCCTATAAATACATTATTATAGACCCTATTTTTATTCGAACCCCAAAAAAACCCAAAAAGTTTGGAAAACCCAATTCTCTCCACCTCCTTCCTCCTCCTTAACATTGTTTTCTTGGTGGATACCGGTGGAGTGCTTCACACTTGAGGAGCAACTGCTAAGGATCTCTGATCGTTATCTCCGAATTATTTTAAAGGTTAGATTCAATCCCTATGTTTTTACCACGATTTATATGCTTTTATTTGGATTTTATATGTGTAAAAGTGTTTTGCCATGCCCCTGCTGCGTTTAAAATCCAACATAGTTGTTGCATTCGTTGCTCAGGTATGAAGTGTTACCAGAAGCTATTTTGAAAACACGAAATTCTGAAGCTCTTACAAAAATATCATTATTTCCTTTGTGATTTATAGCAATGCAAATCAAATTGATTTTAAGTTGATGAAGTATATCCTTTAAATGATTTCGTGTTTCGCTCTTCAAAATATTTCAGGGATTTTGTCCGAAAGTTTTCTTTGATATTAATGTTTGAAACTCAAATTATATACTTGTTGGGCATTTTTGGCTCACTCTTGCTTTGTCGATTCTTACTTCTGCCAGAAACAGATAAGAATAAAAATGAATAGCTTAGATAGACAACAGAAGTTCGAGAAATCTTCGCTGCGAGAGGTTGAAGAAGTTGGAAGAATATGATACGAGCATTAGTTCAAAGGTATTTACACTTGTATTCTAGTTATTGTGAGTTGTAAAGAGGTAGATTCTTGTTTCATACCATAACCTGTAAACGATCCGGATTCATGGGGTTAATTGAATATTCTTTTATTTTATGTAAAGATTGTTTCGTGACACCAAATCTTGACCCCGGATTTGGGTTGTTACATTGTCTATCTTATTACTAAGTCAAAAATTAGAATAATGCTTCTCATCTGTAAGTTCTGATGTTAGTAAATCTGATGAATGTACTAAGTGCTGATAAGCCTCACTTATCAAAAGAAAAGGAAAAGAAAAAGAAATAAAAATCAGGTACTCCTTTGAGATCTAGAGTAAAAACTGTGGAAGGGACGATCCAAGTGCATTGCTGATATTAAGTAATATGCATCAGAAAAGCAAAAATAAATATTTTTCTAGGTGACTTTTCACACTTGATGATGACTGGAGAAATACTCTGATAATAGCATAAATTCTGATAAGCAGTCGTGACTCACTTACACTGAGAAGCCACTGTAAAATGGAATTTCAAAAGATGCATAAAATGAGCACAAAACAGTTGAGGTGAACCATGCATGAACTCATTCTAAAGTAGACTTCAGAATCATGACAGATTTTGAGAAAAGTTCTTAGTTATGCCTTATTTCTAAGATGTACTGAAGTGAATCAGAATTTAATCCTTATCTGATATTTAGCTTACTGCACACACATACACTTCATATGAATGATGAAAATTACTGTGGTGATAAATAATGTTTTAGATGAACAATTTATGTGTCAGATTGCATAAATTCTGAGGACAAGTTATGATGGAAGTTCTGATGATTAAGTTCTGAAGAAATAAAATCAGAATTTGTGTGAAGCATTGCAGACATAGGCATCTTACTTTTCGAGTTGAGAAATCATGTTCTGATGATTGTTAAGTTCTGATATAAGTCTAAGTTCTGATATTACACTTTGATTCTTTACTTGACTTATTTGTGGTTAAAATCTGAAACAGTCTTCCTAAAAAAATCAGAATATGTTTGGGTGAAATATTAACAGTCAATACAATAAGGGTTAGTTGTACACGTCTATGCACAATAATTTTTACTTGTTTCTTATGCGCATGAAACCCTGTTTTACACTTCCAATGGCTGTTTTTATTCTCCTCAGTCTAGGGAGACGTGGTAAAATTATTTCTACCTATAATCATTAAAGTTACCTTGCATCTCCTGACATTCCATTAGTTATTTAAACCAACACTTCATTCCAGCCAGCACATCTATCATTTTCTCCCATACTCACTCTCATCTTATTCTTATCACCAAAAATGGTTGTGTTTGGCTGGTTTTACAATTATGGTACTGAGGCAGTACATGTCTTTCTTAATGGAATTCCAACTCCATATCCTATCGACAACATCCCTCACAATCTCTGGATTCAATTTCTAGAGATTATTAAACGTGATCTGTTGACAGTTTGAAGAGAACTACATCTCCGTCGTCTTCGACAGCAGGAGCGAATCATTCGTCTCGCTATTCTTTTTGTTGAGAGTAGGAAGAACAAATAGTTTCTGCTCCCTGTTTCTCTTCACCGTCAGCTTTGTCTGGCTTCTTAGCTTAAGACAAAAGCTGTTGATGTTAGGATTTGTAGCTTAGGACAATCTTGTATTTTTCTGATGTAATTTAAATTTCATGGAATGTATTTGCTCAATATATTAATGAAATTTTATATTTTTGCAAGATTTTGTCTCTGAGTCGTTTGATATTCTGATGCATTTATAAATTCTGATTTTGTCTCTGATTTATTTTGTCACTTTTGTTCCATCTGAGAAAATTCTTGCTGAGCACTTGGCAAAAGCTGATGAGATGCTAATTAATGATGATTTCAAGACACATCTACGAGTTACTGCATTGAGTACTAGACATCTTCAAGGTCTACATTCAACAACTCATGCCGAGGTGCATAAAATTCAGGAAGAATTACTCAAGCAAGAAATGACTAAGAAAATTGAAAAGAAAAGTTTTTTCCAACCTACCTTTGACAGAGTTGCTTACATTGAGAAAACCCAGGAGAAGCAACAATCTCAGATTGATGAGATTTTGAAAAATCAAGCTTCTCAGCAATCTCAACTTGATGAAATCCAATCCTCAGTGGAATTACTTGTCTCTCTTCTTTTACCTGCTGATGCCAAAAAGGGGGAGAAAGAAATTAAGTCCAAATGCAAAACTGTTAAGATACTGAAGGGGAAGGATGATGAAAAAGATGACCAGGGAAATTCTAGAATGGGTGGAGGTCATGGTCAAGGTAGAAGTCTCTCATCAAGAAGAGCTGGAACTACAAGTCATAGAACAACGTCTGATACTGGGAGAACAAATAACCTCTGATACTGGTAAAAGGATAAGTTCTGATGAACTTTTGGATCTTGATGATGAAATTTCAAGACAGTTATTTCTGAAAGAAAATCCAGGAATGGACTTTGAGAGTCTAATGGAAGAAGAAGCTAGACTTAAGTCAGAAAAAGTCAATTCTAAATCTGAAGCTTCTGTTGGTAAAAAGAAACTTCCTAAGGTCAAAGGCATTATGATAAAAGAAAGGACAAATCATGAGACAGCCAGTGCTAAATCACAATTACAGATAGATCCAAGGTCCAAGGGCAAAGAAAAAGTTGGTGAACCTATAAAGGTTTATGTGCCTCCTATGGATGAAGAAATTTCTGTTGAAGATGCTGATCTAACTCTGACTTCAAGAAAGATTTCTAAGACAACCTCTGACATGGCTCAAGTTGTTCAGAGTCAAGATATAGTTAGTTCTGATATAACCATGAAGCAAGCAACCTCTGACATAACTCAAGTTGACTTGATATCAGAAGATAAATCAAAGGAAACCTCTGACATTGCTCATATTAAATCCTCAAGGTTACTCCTACTAGGTTTCACTAAAGCCAAACAGACTCAACCTTTGAAGACTGCAGCAAGTGGTTTTGAAGCAAGAGTGGTTACTAGAAAGGAAGCTAGAGATAAATCTGGATTGGGTAGTGCTGATGAAAGAAGAGTACAGAACACAACCAATGATCCAACTTCCTTAAGTGAACCAGGTGTTGGAGCAACTCCTGAAAGATTGAATCAACTAGAATCTGTATAGATGGTTTATCATACCTACTTGAAAGAACACATCTTGTTATATTTCATGACAGATGGTAGGGTTTACCATATAAGGGAAAATGCTATTCCACTGAAGTATTTTGAAGAACTGGAACACGTTTTATTCTTACTTCAAGTGAATGACAGAATAACAGAAAGTGCTGCAAACTATTTGAAGACTCAAATTCAGAGACAGAAAAGACTTTATTCTGTAAAGTCTGACAGCACATATCTTCCAAAGTACAGAGATCACAAGGGTGATATTATTGAGATGAAGCCTAACTCTGCTAAGATTATAACTACATTTCTGGGTTATAAGGCTGTAGAATTCAATCTTGAGTCTGACAAGGCATATTTGATCAGACTGGATCAGGACATAAGGAAAGCTAGAATTAATGATCTCAGGGCTGCTATCTTCCAAACTGGTGAAGATTCTACAGAACTCTCTGATGCTAAAAGGAGGATGATTGATGAACTCAGATATGCTGAGAGATGTTTGTTAAAGAACTATCTCAGAACAACTCCTGACATCAGAGAGATCAGAAAGTGAAGCCAAGTCAAGATCTACAACTGCTCAAATTCTGATATTTATACAGACTGAAGTTGTTATCAGAAGTTAAAGTTGGTAAAGCTTTAAGGACTGTAAGTTGTAGTTATCTAGTCAATTTCTCATGCATTTGTACTTAATGTTTTTGACATCATCAAATATCCGTTAAACTTGTATATTATGCTAATTTACAAGTTGGGGGAGATTGTTAGATATATTTGATAATGTCATGACTAATATGATTTATGTTTAGTTTTCAGATCATACTTAAACAGGACAAATCAGTACTTAACTGAAATCAGCACTTATACTGAAGTCAGAACTTAAGTTATCAGTACTTAAGGTTCAGGAGATATTTATCAGGAGATAATATCAGGACTTAAAGGAAACTTTCAAATAAGGAAGGCGGTTGATTGAAAGAAAAGAAGATCAAGACAAACGTAAGAAGAGATATGCATGAAGAAGGAATTCTATGAAGAATGGAATACTTGAAAGAAAAGTTATCTGATTGATATATTTTAGGAAGCAGAATTATATTCCATATCAATTAGCGATTATCTTGTAACTGTGTAGTATATAAACACAGATATAGGGTTTACACTATAAGTGTTATCATTATCGAGAATATTATTCATTGTAACCCTAACAGGTCTCGTGATATTTGTTCATCACTGAGAGAGGACAGTTCCATATTGTAACAGAGTTTATTGCATTGAATAAAGTCTATTTTATGTTACTTGTGTTATTAGAATTCGATTTAATTGTGCTATACACTGTATTCAACCCCCTTCTACAGTGTGTGTGACCTAACATAGACCCTTCCATGCAGCTTCAGAGCATTTAGTAGTTTTTGAAACCTACTAAAGATGTCAGTGAGAGACTCACTTTCTTCACTATAAAAATGCTCATATTGCTGAATTAGTAGCTGCATCTTGTTTTCTCTAACTTGCTCAGTGCTATCACAGATAATCTGTATAGTGTCCCAAACATCCTTGGCAGTTTTGCAATTGATGATGTTGTCAAACATATCACCATCAACTCCATTAAACAGGATATTCATGGCCTTCGTATCTTTCCTGACTTGTTCAATATTAGGATCAGATCATTCATGCCTTGGCTTGGGAACAAATGGTTCATTTCCAGTTGCAGCTCTCATTGGTACATGAGGACCTCTTTTTATGCAATCTACATAGGCCTCATCTTGAGAAAGTAAATAAAGATGCATCTTTACCTTCCAGTGATGGTAATTATCTTTATCCAAAAAAGGAATCTTGACTCCAACATCCTTCTTGTTCATCTTGCTATATTGTTGTGATCTTTAAACTCTTTATTCTTCAAGAGCTTGCTCTGATACCAATTGTTAGTCCCTTAACAATTCAACAAGAATTACAGAAGGGGGTTGAAGGGAATTCTTGAAACTTTTTCTTAAATAAAATTGTTCTAACTTAAATATATATATATATATCAGTATGAATTGATTTGCAGAGTGCGGAATAATTACTTTAAATGAATCAAAACACAAGTAATTAAAAACACAAGTCTTTAAAAACTTTCTGGTGGATTTGAATGTATCCACCATAGATATATGATATATATCGAGAGAACTCTGTGTAGCAAAAAGCTTACAGCTGCTTACAAATGTTGAACAAAAACCATCAAGTCTAATACTATGCTACTTCATTACTCTATTCCAGCATCTTTGAATATCTTCATAATAGCATGGAAATGGCAATGCTTCTTTGTTCTCGAATACCCAGTTGAATAGGCTACCACATTCCATTTGCATACACTCGACGCATGTGACCGTGTTGTCACTGTCAGTCACTGTCAATGGATATTTGAATTGATTATCAGTTGATTACATGAGCATCTGTCGATGGCTTTGTTGATCATCCATCGACAGCTTTGTTGATCATCCATCGACAGCTCTATTGATCATCCATCGATAGATTTGTTAATTATTCGTTGGTAGCTATTTGGCACTTGACTTCATTTCATTTATGCAGAATTACATGATATCATCTATGTACAATTAATCAACCTATTTTGCATATCTAGTTAAAGTCAATCATGACTTATATGCTACTACGGGATCTATACAAAGGTGTATGCGGAAATGTGCTACAGACTTATTGTTACATAAGCTACTCACTCGATGGATAATAAATCATCATCCGTCGGGACTATATTGAGTTATCCGTCGGGACTATAATCCTTATTCGTCGAGGGCTACATTTTTCATTAAGTAAAATCTACCAAGGTGTTTTGTTAATATCATCAAGTTCACAATATATACACAACAGGGTTGTCCGGCACATGTGCTGAACATGAACGCGACTAAGTTAAGATTTTGTACAGAATTAAGGCTCTTTTTAGGCTACCCCATGCGAAGGAAAGGTTATTTATTTTATAGTCCGAATAATCGGGATGTCATTGTAAGCACCAATGCTAGATTCTTGGAGCAAGACGGTATAAAAAATCACAAACCCATGAGTAGTGTCGTTTTAGAGGAACTAGTGGGAGGGACATATAATACCCAAAAACCGATAGTACAAGTAGAACAACCACAATAAAATGCACAACCTGTCACTAATACCGCACCAGTGCCTCATCATAATGGGAGTGTTGTTCGTCAGCCTGATAGATTCATGTTTTTGGGGGAGTCTTCCGACTTGGTCTCTGGTGAACATGATAATGATCCCTGGATATACGAAGATGCACTGCAAGACAAAGGTGCAGATCTTTGACAAAAGGCAATGGAATTTGAGATGGAATCGATGTATTCTAATCAGGTCTGGGAGCTCGTGGAATCACCCAAAGGTGTAAAACCCATTGGATGTAAGTGGATCTACAAGAAAAAGAGGAGATCAGATAAAAAGGTGAAAGCCTGGAAAGTAAGACTTGTTGCGAAAGGGTATACTCAGAAAGAAGGTATCGATTATGAGGAAACCTTTTCACCAGTGATCATGTTTAAGTCAATCCATATTCTTTTATCTATAATAACTCATCTCGATTATGAGATTTGGAAAATGGATGTCAAGACAGCTTTTCTTAATGGAAGTCTTGAAAAAACCGTTTATATGCAGCAAATAGAGGGATTCATTAATCAAGGCCAAGAGCATCTTGTATGTAAGCTTAAGAAGTTTATTTATGGACTTAAACAAGCTTCTAGGTATTGGAACATTCATTTTGAACAGGCAGCCCAGTCGTATGGGTTTGATTAAAATTTAAGCAAAGCATGCGTATATAAGAGATGTGAGGGAAATGCAGTGTTTTTTCTAGTGCTATATGTTAATGACATTTTACTCATTGGAAATAATGTTAAGATGTTGTCTTCAATAAAGACATGGTTGTCCAAACAATTTGAAATAAAGGACTTAAGTGAAGCGGCATACATCCTTGGGATCAAAGTAATAAGGGATCGCAAATAAAGGATGTTGGCTTTATCTCAGGAGCCCTACATAGATGACGTATTAGCTCGTATTAACATGCAGAACTCCAAGAAGGGTAATTTACCATTCTCTATCAAAGAGTCAGTTTCCTTCGACACCTAAGGAGATAGAGAACATGAAGGTAGTTCCTTATGCTTCGGCATGTGGAAGCCTAATGTATGCCATGTTATGTACGAGGCCTGATATCTGTTTTTCTGTGGGCATGGTTAGTAGATACCGGTCTAACCCAGGACAGGAACATTGGAGTGCAGTAAAAACAATACTCAAGTACTTACGTAGGACTAAAGAGTATATGTTAGTTTACAGGTCCTCAGATTTGTTGCCTCTCGGATATACCGATTTCGATTTCCAGGCAGATAAGGATATGAGAAAGTCCACCTTGGGATGTGTTTTTACTTTGGGAGGTGGAGTCGTAATATGGGGGAGTGTGAAGCAGAAATATATTGCAGACTCAACCATGGAAGCCGAGTATGTGGCAGCCTCTGAGGCAGCCAAAGATGCTATATGGTTCCGAAACTTCCTGTTGGATTTGGATGTAGTTCCTAATTTGCCACGGAAAATCATGATTTATTGTGATAATACTGGTGCTGTGGCAAATACCAAGGAGCCACGGGCCCATAAAGGCAGTGAAACACATAGAGCGTAAGTATCACCTCATACGGAAGTTCGTTAAGCGAGGAGATATTATTGTGGTTGATATATCGTCAAGAAATAACCGGGCAAATCCTTTCACGAAAAGCTTACCAGCTAAGACTTTTCACGAGCACGTGGAAGCGATAGGAGTCAGACACTTGCTCACATAGTTATATAGTTGGTGGTGGATTGATTGTAATAAACAATCATATACTCAAAGAATAGCTTAAGTATAAGTGGGAGATTGTTAGGGTATATACTGAACTATTCATTTGAAATTATATAATAATTTTTTGAGAATCTTGAATGCATGTTTTCACAATGTCTGTATATTATATATTATAGACAATCTAGTAATGGGATAGCAGAAGATTAGATTGTCAGACTCCTTATATAATATAGTAAAGGTTCATAGTCTAAGTGGTGTTAGATAAACCACTGAAACGACTGAAGTATTATTTAGAAATAGTTTATCTTGACTATTGAATAATATTTGTGTATATTGAACGGGATCGAAATAGTAGAATAATTCTTTCTTTTATTCTGATAATAAAAAAGAACTAAGATTCTACAATATTATTATTGCTTAGGTTGTTAATCTGGAAATAGTGATTGATACATGTATTTAATGCACATGCCTTGATTCATACAATAACTAATTTATTTTAAATTACGAATTTATGTATTGGGAAATGACAATATATACAGAGTGGGATATCGACTATAAAAGGAAACCATGTCCGAAGAATATATTCGGGTGATGATGTCCTCTTGAAAGCTTATAAAGATAATTGTGCTTTACTCCTACAGGCAGATTTGTTCTTGCACAATTATAAGGTTGAGTAGATGATTAAGGATAAAAGATGTTGATTAAATTAATTGTCAGATATTAATTTAATTAATGGACATGCAATATCTTAAACATGGGGAATTTAATAAGCAAATAATATGGGAGCCGAATTAAATGATTAATTTACGGAATTAGGAAAGGTAGTGCACATATTAATTCTTTAGTGGATTGAATTAATATTTAATGACATTGGGCTTGGCCCAGAATGTCATTGGGATGCCCGACCTAATTATCCATGATCCCTACTGTAGCCTATAAATATTCTAATTCTCCTGAAGACGATAAAAAGGCATGTGTGTGAGAACACGAGAACACAGAAACAAAAATAACATCTTAGGGTTTGAGAGAGACAAACTTTTTTTTAAGGAACCAGGTAGGGTTTTGGATTTTCGGAGCTTTAAGGAGAGGTAAACCTTGGGAGATCGAAGCCCACACTTCGTCCAAGGAGAATCGAGGAATACAGTAGAAGACATGGATTTGAATCGCTTGCGCCGTAGCGATTAAGGTTAACGTTATGTTCGAACTCTCTATAGAAATTCATATTGTAAAACGCAGGGCTGAGATCCATTGTCCCAACAACACTATCCATGAAGTCCTACGATTACGAATGAGCCTTCGGTATTCGCGGTTGGGCCTCATAGTTGGACATTCCTAAAGCTAGCAGAAGATGGATTCTGTAAGGATTTCTACTGGGCCTAAGAATGAGAAGTCCAAACCCATTAGATTTCTTGTTCCACAAGAACTACGTTAGGTTTGATCCCTATATAAAGAGTACGTAGGCACATTGAGAGGGGTAAGAAGTTGAGAGCTGAAAAGGAGCCACCACTTGCCCTAACCAATCTCAGCCACCAATTAATACACAACCACCACACACCGCTTGATTTTTCGGCGAAGAACCATCATCACAGATCTTATTCCGGCGAAAAATCTCAAATTTTGTAGTTACCAGAATCCTCCGTCGACAAAATTTTTAATAGATCTAATGTTCCTATTAAACTGGATTGTATGATAATGGGGTTAGCACGTTAATGAAAATCCATTTTCCGTCAAAAAAAATACATAATGGCAATACATCTTCTAGAAAGGGAACAAATCAAAAAGTATCTTCATAAACTAATACATTATAGCACTACATCTTCTTTTGAATAAATTAAAAAATATTATCATAAACCAAAAGATTACCATATTTTTGAATTTACATCAATTCGTTAATTTTTATTTAAAATGATGAATAAATAACTAAACAAAGTTACTTCATATTTTATTATTTTCTATGGCATTGTAATCATTTAAAATATCTATTATAATTTAGTTATTACTAAAAATAATTATATTCAAGTTTATATATTCAATTAAATATCTACTTAATGCAAAAAAAATTAAGTATCTACAATAACTTATATTTTAAAAGAAATCTTACAACTTATAACTTTCCATAAATGGAGAATAAAAAATTAATAATTAATATTTGAAGACAACATTGCAAGGATAAAGATGCTGTGAATTTTAATAAAATAATATGTTAAAGCTACCAAGAATGCAACAAATTTAAAAGAATATCTAACCTCTTTACGGTTAAACCTTAATAAATTAATATTCGATAAATTATTAACCTCGATTAATTAATAAATTTTTGTAATCTCGACTCAGCCCCTTAATATAAATTAATAATTTGATAAATTTATAAAATAATAATTTTTAATTATAATATATAAGTATGATATAATATATAAATAAATAAATATATCTTATATTAAAATTATATATTTATTTGTACTTTAAATAAGACTCTATGTAGTTTAGTTTCTTACCGACTATATTGCAATATTATCCTACATCTTCGTCTTCTTTCTCATTCATGTAATACAAACTAATTATTTGTTTATCATTCAGCAATTCTTCCCGTGCTTTATTCATTGGAATAATCATTTTGACTATCCATTGGATCATGATAATTAATAATATTTTTGGCATATGGATTAATGCTCTTATGTCATTACGTAACCTAATTGAGTACAAAATTTTTTTAATTCAAATATAAAATGGGCACTTTGGTAATTGCAAAACTTTTATTAAAGATTATAAATTTTGCAATTAAAATAGACTATTTACTCCTATGACTCCCCAAAATACTTATTTTTAAATAAATACTAATAAAATAAAAAATGATACGTACATATATATCAAAATTAATAATTTTGATATTTCGATTAATTAATAATTTTCTCCGATCAAAAATATTAATTTCTCAAAATTTACTTATATTTTCATGCACAATTGAATATAAATTTTAAACAAACCTTCTTATCCATAATTTTTTCGAATAATATACTAAATAAAAAATTTCAATAAATATAAAGATATATAACATTAAAAGAATATTATTTTATTAAATATAAGTCGATGTATAACAATTAATATAATCTTATAACTTACAACTTTTCCAAACTTTTCCAAAGAAGTAAGAACTAGTATTTAATATTTTTGATACAAAACACTTTCATCCGTAAAGATTAATTATAAGAACAGAGTTAAAGGGGCACAAATAAAAAAAAATGGGATTTTTAAAAAATATGATTATTAAACAAATTTTGCAAAAATACATTTTTAAAAAAATTTCTTGACAAAAATATGAATTTTTAATTTTTTTTGAAAAATACGATTATGCAGGTTTAACCTCTAGCAATCACATGCAACCGCAATAAAAACAATTTCAATTATTTTTCAGAAAATGCAAAATAACTTGTTGATCTGGTTATTTTTATTGCAAACCGTATTTCTATAAATATTTTTAAAAGATATTAAAATTACAAACAAACTTAAATAAAGTATTGTTTTTATAATTTCTCAATAATAATAATATATTATTTTTAAACATGTAAGAAATATTATAAGAATCTTGTAATAAAATATTTGATATTTTACATAATTTTATTTTATTTTTTAATAACTTACTTATAAATTTATATTTTATCTTAAAAATAAGTTTAATAATATTTACCAAAATTAATAAACTTGTATTATTTAAACATAAAATGAAAGTATGAAACAAAAATACAAGAATTTTTTTAAATGAAAAAAATAACAAAAATATATTTTAAGATAACTAAAATTTTGAGTTGACTAAGCTGGTAAAAAGGGGATAACAATTCACACCTTCGAATTCCACGGGAGGATACATTCTTTAAAGATAGAGGAAAAAATGGAACAATTATATCAAGGCTAACTAATGTATCCTTCTTATAATTGATTGTAATTTTTAAGTCAATGGTAAAATAGTAAAGCTAGTCTTAGGAGTAGAAATTTTGATAATGCATTGAATGTTTTTCTTCTTCAACTTGGCTATAAATAGTGAATGAAAAATTTGCACAAAGAATCTTACATATATGCTCTCTATCTCTCTCTCATTATCATTCTTTCCCTCTCAGATTTAGTAGCCCCTTCTAAAATATTAAAGCTAGTATATTGCAACACGTTATCAGCACGAAGCCCTGCCGAAACTGAGAAGGTATAATTTTAATTTAAATATACATATATATGAGTAGACGTGGTTACACCCTCTACATATAATTCAAATATATATAACCGGAGTAGATGTGGTTACACCCTCTACTAATAATTTAAATATATATGGCCGGAGCACCGCCTATTAAAATTATTTTACGGTACCATTTAATTTTGGATAATACCGAGGTATAGTGGGAACCTTAATTTATAAATTGCATACTTATCGGATAATAACTTTTTTTGCCCCTAACTAACTTATGCAGGATTGTCCACTTTAATTTATTATTGGTCGGAGATAACTTGCATACGCAGACGTCCGTATGGCGGGTGAAAATATATTTGTCATTTTATATATAGATCTGTTTATAATATCAATGATAATAATGATATATACATTGATTATTGCGTACTTGTTAACGTACCCGATTAACTAGAATTTTATGTAATATTTACATTGATGAATTAAAATTTAATAATTTTCGTATTAATTCAGATTTAGTATGACAAATATTACAAGCTTGTCGTTCGTTGCCTTGGACATTTCTGGCGATAATTATTTACCATGGGTACAAGATGTAAACTTGCACTTGGGTTCAAAGAAATTAAGCGATACAATAAAGGCTGGAAAATAAATCCACGGCCGAAGAAAACTTTACCTCTATAATTTTTCTCCGACACCACATGCATGAAGATTTAAAATCTGAGTACTTAGAAGTCGAGGATCCCTTTATTTTATGGGAAAATCTAAAGGATAGGTTCGATCACCAGAAACTAGTTTATCCACCTGCAGCTGAAAATGATTGGGCTAATTTAAGACTTCAGGATTTTAAGAGTGTCCGAGCATATAGCTCTGCTTTGTTCAAAATAAGTTCTAGGCTTATTATGTGTGGTGAGAAAGTTACGGAAAAAAGAAAAATCGGTAAAACACTATCAACTTTTCACCCCAACAATATCAACTTAGCAGAGATGTACAGGGAGCGCAAATTTACTAAGTTCGGGGATCTTCTATCAACTCTCCTCGTTGCTGAACAGAATCATGAATTGGTGATTAAGAATCATCAATGCCGTCCAACCGGATCTGCCCCATTACCTGAAGTAAATAACATGTCATTCCAGCAGAATGTACGTGGAAAAGGGTATAAAGGTGGACGGGGCCAAGGGAGGTACCGTGGACGAGGTCGGAGCCACGGGCATTTTCGTCCATATAACAACTCTGGTCACCGGAAGTGGCAATCTGAATCACAGAGTAAAAGAAAGGCACCACGAGGAGGAAAAACTGAAAATGTTTGCTATAGGTGCGTCATGGATAGGCACTAGACACGTAATTGTCATGCCCCAGATCATCTTGTTAAGCTATACCAATCTTCTCAAAAATTAAAAGAGAAAATGGTAGAAACAAATTTCTCCAACAATAACATAGATGATTTCCCGAGAATCACAACTGGAAGAATAAGCATTAATGGTCTGAATGAACCTAACGAAACTCCCATATGGGAGGCTGAAGATTAGTTTCATATAATTGCTATAGTAGTGTGTATTATGTGCTTTATTTTGTTTGAACTATGTAGTGTGTTATGTTCTTATCAAATAAATTATGTTTCTTAATTATATACAGAATGGATTCTGAAGATATATGGATTGCTGATTGTGGTACAACTCATACGATTCTACAGAACCAAAAATATTTTACCCAAATAACCAAAACCGAAGCTCAAGTCGGAACGATTTTTGGCGTATATAATATAATCGAATAAATTATGTTTCTTAATTATATACAGAATGGATTCTGAAGATATATGCATTGCTGATTGTGGTACAACTCATACGATTCTACAGAACCGAAAATATTTTACCCAAATAACCAAAACCGAAGCTCAAGTCGGAATGATTTCCGGCGTATATAATATAATCGAAGGTTTTGGAAAAGCTAGTTTTATCCTCCCTAATGGTACCCACATACACATTTCAAATGCATTATATTCTAGTAAGTCTACTAGAAATCTTCTTAGTTTTAAAGATATCCGACTCAATGATTTTCACATTAAAACTACCTTTGGGGCTGATTTTATTATTTCCGCTATTTCTACAAACAAGAAAATCTTAGAAAATTTTCACTCACTTTCCTCAGGATTATATATGATGAAAATTAGAACTATTGAGTCACACAATGTCATTGCTTCCAAACTCATAGATCCAAAATCTTTTACACTTTGGCAAGAAAAATTAAGTCATCCTGGCATCTTTATGATGCGTCGTATTATAGAAAATTCTACTGGTCATCCTCTTAAAAATTTTAAAGTTCTTTCCAACAATGACCTTCCATGTTCAGCATGTTCTTTAGGAAAATTGATTACTCGACCATCCCCTACTAAAGTTCAGCTTAGAAACCCAACTTTTCTAGAAAGGATCCAAGGCGACATATGTGGACCTATACACCCATCATCTGGCCCATTTAGGTACTTCATGGTATTAATCGATGCCTCAACTAGATGGTCTCATGTTTGTCTTCTCTCAACTCGTAATGATGCTTTTGCAAAATTACTTGCCCAAATAATCAAATTACGAGCTCAATTCCCAGATCATTGCATTAAGTCAATTCGTTTAGATAATACCGGCGAATTCACATCTGCAACTTTTGTCGACTATTGCATATCTGTAGGAATCTCAGTTGAACACCCAGTTCCTCGTGTACATACACAAAATGGGTTAGCCGAGTCCTTTATCAAAAGACTCCAACTTATTGCAAGACCGCTGTTGTTGAAAGCAAAATTACCTACATCTATTTGGGGTCACGCAATACTTCATGCTCCTAATATTATTAGGATTAGACTAACTTCCTACAACCAACATTCTCCGCTACAACTGGTACTTGGTCAAGTTCCTAATATTTCTCACTTAAAAATTTTCGGAAGTGCTGTATATGTACCGATTGCTCCACCACAAAGATCGAAGATGGGAGCTCAAAAAAGAGTAGGTATCTACGTTGTTTTGATTCCACATCTATAATTAGATATATGGAGCCTCTAACCGGAGACTTATTACCGTAAGATATGTAGATTGTCATTTTGACGAGTCTATGTTTCCTCCCTTAGGGGGAGATAAACATTCAAATAAAGTTAATCCTGACATAACATGGAATGCATCAGGATTATATTTTCTAAATCCACGTACCGGTCAATGCGAACTTGAAGTTAAAAGAATTATTCATATGCAAAATATCGCAAACCAAATGCCTGTTGCATTTAACGATTCTAGAAATATAACTAAATCTCATATACCTGCATTAAATACTCCAGCTAGAATAGATATACTAATTCAAAAATCAAATACAAAAGAATTGGTTACAGAATCAAAGCCACGCCTGAACCGTGGTAGACCGGTCAGTGCAAAAGATGTTGCACCACGAAAAAAAAAAATAAAGAAAATTGCCCCTGAAGTGGCACATGCTCCAGAAGAAGCAAATACCCCTGAAGTGGTATTATCTGCTGAAGAGATTCCAGTCCCTGAAGATACGGGGTTAAACAATCACGAAATTTCAATAAATTATGTGCATGATATGAAATTATGGGATCGAACTAAAGCCATAATTGACGATGTATTTGTGTATTCCGCAGCATTGGATGTAGACATAAATTCTGATCCTGAACCACAAAGTGTGGATGAATGCTGTCGAAGAAAAGACTGGCCAAAATGAAAAGACGCAATCCAAACAGAATTAAATTCATTGCATAAAAGAGAAGTATTTGGACCTATTTTCCAAACACCAATTGGTGTAAACCCTGTTGGGAATAAATGGGTATTCATAAGAAAACGAAAGAAAAAGAATGAAATTATGAGATATAAAGCTCGACTTGTAGCACAGGGGTTTTCTCAAAGGCCTGGAATTGATTATCAAGAGACATACTCGCCAGTGATGGATGGAATTACTTTTCATTTTATATTAGGTATGACATCTATAGAAAAATTGGAAACACGTCTTATGGACATCGTTACTGCATACCTATATGGTTCACTTGATAGTGAAATTTTTATGAAAATCCCAGAAGGGTTAAAAATGGATGACTTCAAGAAACCTCGTCATATATACTCCATTAAACTTCAATGATCATTATATGGACTGAAACAATCTGGTCGTATGTGGTATAACAGACTAAGTCGTTATTTATAAAAGAATAAGTATATTAGTAACCAAATTTCTCCATGTGTTTTTATCAAAAAATCACAATCTATTTTTGTGATTATTGTTGTATATGTGGATGATTTAAATCTTGTAGGAACAGCTACAGAGGTTAATAATGCTGTCATATACTTAAAAACAGAGTTTGAAGTGAAAGATCTTGGAAGGACAAATAATTGTATTGGGATACAAGTCGAGAACTTGTCAACAGGAATTTTCCTCCACCAATCCACATATACAGAAAAGGTTTTGAACAGACTTTACATGGATAAATCTCATCCATTAAATACTCCAATGGTGGTTAGATCTTTAGAGCCTGATAAAGATCCATTTCGACCACGAGAAGATGATGAAGAGGTTCTTGGTCCTGAAATCCCATATCTAGGTGCACTTATGTATCTTGCAAATAATACAAGGCTAGATATTGCATTTGTTATGAATTTATTGGCTAGATTTAGCTCTGCTCCGATGGACAGACATTTGAATGGGATCAAACATATATTTCGTTATCTTCGTGGAACAATAGACTTTGGATTATTCTTCCTGAAAAAATCAACATCTCAGTTGATTGGATATGCAGATGCTGGATATTTGTCAGATCCTCATTTTGGTAAATCAAAAACTGGATATGTATTTACATATTACGGTACAGTCATTTCCTGGAAATCCACGAAGCAAACTACAGTGGCAACCTCAACAAATCACTCAGAACTCATTGCAATTCATGTAGCCATTAGAGAATGTGTTTGGTTGCGATCTATCATCAAAAATATTCGGGAATCATGTGGATTACCAGACATCACTAGAAGTCCTACCATTATGTTTGAGGATAACACTGCATGCATTGATCAACTCAAGGAAGGATATATCAAAGGAGACAGGACGAAACACATTTCACCAAAATTCTTTTACACTCATGAGTTTCAAAAGAATGGTGAAATTGATGTTCAACAAATTCGGTCATGTGACAACCTTGCTGATTTATTCACGAAATCATTACCAAATTCAACATTTGGGAAGTTACGACATAACATTGGAATGCGTCGACTCAAGGATTTGTTACAACAAAATTCAGAGAATGATTAGTTTTTCCAGGGGAGATTGTACTCTTTTTCCTTCGTCAAAGTTTTTATCCCACTGGGTTTTTCTTTGAACAAGGTTTTAACGAGACAATCTATGATCCATGTTAAATGACAATTAAAGGGGAGTTTTATAATTGATTGTAATTTTTAAGTCAATGGTAAAATAGTAAAGCTAGTCTTAGGAGTAGAAATTTTGATAATGCATTGAATGTTTTTGTTCTTCAACTTGGCTATAAATACATGGCCTTGGTGAATGAAAAATTTGCACCAAGCATCTTACGTATATGCTCTTTATCTCCCTCTGATTATCATTCTTTCCCTCTCAGATTTAGTAGCCCCTTCTAAAATATTAAAGCTAATATATTACAACAATCCTCTACATATTAATTTTCTACATTGAAAGAAAGGGTTTAATAAGCAATATTATATTTGATAAATTCAAAAACTATTTTTATGAAAATTGTTAAAAAAATATTTTTGCCTAGGAAAGCAAGTATACCAACATCAAATTTCACCATTTTCTTTAATTTGAACATATGTATATCATATATATCACCAATTTTTATCAAATATATTGTTATCGGCACTTTTTTTAAAATAGTAACAATTTTTAAAGCAAATCATAAACAGAGCTTCATTGCCCTGTGAATCCTTGTCTCTTCGTTTTTCTTTTTGGCTTTCATATATCTTTATTAATAACTTATGGTACCGGTAAGGGTATATAGCGGTGCTCAGTTAGTTAAAAAAGATTAACTATATTCTTGGTCTGAAATTATCAGTGCCCATCCCACGGGGTAGGTGGCTACGGGTTTCTTACAATAAAAAAAAATAAAAAAAATAATTATAGTCCGTGTGATTCACGGTTTTCTAAAATTTAATTATTTTAAAATTATTAATTGAATTTTTTTATAAATTTAGTAATATATATTAAATTGTTATTTCAGATGTTGTTGTAATATTTTTTTATTTTTGATTTTTAATAGTTTGTTATAATATTTTTATAATAATTATGAATATACAGATGTTGGATATTGAGAAATATGCACATGTTGAATTGAATTTATTTTTTGACGATATATATTATATAACTATATATTGCAGAATCTCTGATTATAAAGTTAAGTTTTATCGAGTCGTCCTTGAGTAAATATGAAAAATTGCACCTCTAAATTTGCATAACACCTTTAAGTTTACATAACATACACGTTCATATATTGTAGAACATGTTATATTTATAAGTTATAACTAGCTTTGAAGCCCGTGCAATGCACGGGCATGCTCTAGTATTCACAAATCGGTGCTCTATATGCTGAGGTTTATCTTGGTTGTTTCTAGGATTAGTTGCAATAGAATGTTAGTATGGTATTTTTGTGATAATGTGAGCTGCACTGGCATGTTAATGCATCTGCAATGTGCATTTATAGAAGCACTGATACCCATCAAACTGAAATGTACAGCCGGTTATATTTTCCAGATGTAGAAGGTAGAAGCTATCTTAATGTTTGTGAACACATTAGAGAAAGATTTAGCAGCCACGTTGTTGGTTAGTAGGTAAAGCTTTGGTGAAACCGTTGAGAGGCTGGAGGAACCAAGTGAAGAAATAATATTTGTTTTGGGAGCTGTGGACTTGTGTACAGTGAGCTTGTGTTTATCTCAAAGCTGCGCATAAAAGCTCGTGTTATTTGCCGACAAAGTATAGCTCATATTTTTTAATGATATTGCATTTCATTTGCCGAGGCCCATTGGACACTTAGAAATAAAAGTAAAAAGGTATTAATGAAGGTCTGATGTCGAAGTCATTATAATATCATGGTGTTAACTTTACATACAGCAAGGAAAATATACTATCTGGCGCCTCACCGGACGATGCTTCAAAATTCAAGAAGCATCTAAATGTATCAGTTGATCTATTTCTGCGCGGCAAGCAGGAGAACCCCATATTTTTGCTGTTGAGATAATTTAGACATAGACATGCATCCATCCATTTAGAAATATGGCATACAAGTTCCCTTAACTAGAACATTTAAACAGCATTGATCCACAAACTGAGATGCAAATATTCACGTGCCTCGTTCCGCATACACGTATTATGGCACATTAAATATTATAAAGTACTTGTGAGCATCTGGTTTACGGATCGAGTTTGTTGCAAATTCTTAAGAATTCCGACCGAATACTGGTCATAAGTTGGGTTTTACCGAACAGCCAAATAACAAATTTCAAATAGTGGGAGTCTATTTCGTGACGATACCAGAAAACATAAGAAACCAAATGGTGTAAATTTAATACGTATTTGATTAGCGTCTATCTAATCCTGCCGTGTTATCTTTAATTATCAGTTTATGGCTCCGACTCTGAGTGACCTCATCAACTTTTCATACTGAGAAGAAAAGTCTTGATGGTACGGCATATAAGTTTAAGTTAGAACGAGTTGCTTAGTACCATTGGAAACTAACACGAGGAGCAAACTGGTCAGTATTCTTCAACAAATTCTTAAAAGGAAAGAAGCGAAGACCGATAACAGATACATAGAGAACGTATATATTTATTACAAATTACAACAAAATGATGTCTCCAAAATAATTAATTGCACGGAAAATTAAGTTATTAGAACAAAAGAATATGTCTAACAAATTAGGGATAAACTATCCAATATTGCAAAATGTGTTGTGAAAATAGGCGAAATCTGTATAATGTGTCGTCAGCTAATTCCTTTATTCATTGCATGTCCCGATATTTAAAATTAAATCCATTTTTTTAAATCGAGATTCATCTTCGGCTCCATTCATTTCTATGAAGGATATAAAATAATTTTGAGGGTGATCAACGTATCACTTTTCTCTCACATTGGACAGACATCACACTTTCTCGCTGAATAATTTGTGCTATTTATAATTTAAACTGGGTTTGGTAACTCAAATATTTATCTATGAAAAAAGGGTGGTCAGTATTTATTGTGTGTTTTAAGACATGTCAGTGTGTGGTAGCATGCACTGTAAAGTAGAAAAAAATGTGGATGAGTCAAAGAAAACCATATTTGCGGCATGCAGATTCCTGATTCAGTGTTCTTTGTGCACTATCTTGTACTGTTGTTATAATGTACGCATTTTGATTTCTAGAAACAGGTGAGTCATCATCCAACCCTTGCATGTCATTGTGAAGGTAAGGGCGGATGTTTTGGGGTGGGAAAAAAAACACCCGTTGCACATACGTTGGAATGTTATTATGCAACCAAATTTCTCCGGCCTTTTTAAACTCCATTGAAAAAAAATTCCTCTTAACACTTGAACATTTCGTTAAATATAAACAATTTAAATCTTCAATTAGAATGGATTTATGAAGAATCAATATTTGGTCCGGAAAATATATGACTGCTTCCTAATGATATGAAAGTGGTTATGATAGATATATTTAAAAAGATATATTTGAAATGCTTGTCAATTGATATTAGGTCTATAAAGATACTTTTGTGCAAGATCTAGTTGATGTATTAGTACACAGAGTTATGCCTGGTGTAAAAATATAGCAAAATAAAGGGTATTCATTGGAGATTCAAACCAATATTTGTATTAATACAGAGAGTTATGGCTGATGTTATAATGTAGTAGAATAAGGTGCATTCATTGTAGATGCAAACTAATATTTTTGTTAAAATACGGTACTAAGGTCTGGGGGACCAAATGAAGGAAAGGGCAGAGTTCAACGGTACTTTGAAATAAAAGGATGAAAGTTTATTTTAAGCCGTAGTCCAGGTGTCCTGCGATTGTAGCTTTGTTTATGTCACGCCAATTTTTGCCTCTTGTCTGTGTTTGCAGCATTACTGTTCTCTGCTCCTATAGAACTTATGCTTGTGCTTGCTGCATCACTGTTCTCTTCTTGAGGGGGACCAGGAGGGTTATCAGTTAATTCAGATAGGCAAGCCACACTGTAATCCTCGCGCCCGTCTTTATTGAATGAGGTAAGCTTGACTTCAAAGGCGCACCTTTTGTCTATGACATTTCTGACAGTGTGAGGAATTTCTGATGTTAGATTGTCCTGCACGTGGGTAGCGAGGTTAAAATCTTTGGTGTGCTTATAAAATTGAAGTTTAGCAAATTAATAATATTAATATAAAAAATTCAACTAAACCTTTCCAATTTCGTCTATGATGGTTTGAACAGAGATGCTTATGAGGCGCTCCACCTCTTTGTTGAAGAGTGTTAAAGTAGTCTTGGCTATGTCATCTCTCACGACCACCACAATTATGTTGGGGATATTATCTAAACATGTTTCATCTGTTTATCTGTTTTTATTATGTTTGAATAAATCAACTAAGCGTTGTAGTAGGAGTAGTAGATTAAGGTTGTTGCGTTTCAGTAGGCTTCGTGGAAAGAGTTTGCGTTTCAGCTGGTCTCTTTAAATAAGCTGTGTACTCTTCTTCATTATTAATCCCAATTGTAGTGTTTTATTCAGAGTATCATTTACTTGTTATCTCAGATTATTATTTAGTACTTACATCTGGTATCAGAGCTATTTTATCCCAATTAGTACCCTGTGTCAAACGGAATGGCAGAGTCAAGTAAGAGTAAAGAAGGGCAGGGGCAGCTAGGTCTGAGTTATCCTATGTTAACAAAGACTAACTATACTGCGTGGGCGATGAAAATGAGAGTTTTCATGCAAGCACATAACGTGTGGGAAGCAATTGACCCTAAAGACCCAAAGGCCAATGTGGACGACAAGGTAGACAAACGAGCTTTGGCCATGATTTATCAAGGTATTTCAGAAGATTTGCTGTTGACACTCGCAGAACGGAAAACCGCAAAAGAAGCATGGGAGGCGATTAAGACGGTTTCGTTGGGTGCTGAGAAGGTTAAGAAAGCTAAAGCTCAAACTCTTAAATCTGAGTTTGAGTCTTTAAATATGAAAGATTCTGAGAATTTAGATGATTTCTGCATGAAATTAAATGGTCTGGTAGCGAATATCAGGGCACTTGGAGAGACAATTGGAGAAGAGTATGTTGTAAAGAAATTGCTAAGGGCAGTGCCATCGAAATTTCTGCAAATTGCTTCAGCTATCGAACAATTTGGAGATCTCGAGAAAATGTCAGTTGAAGAGGTAATCGGTTCTCTAAAAGCACATGAGGAACGAATATCTGGTCAAGTGGATAGCAAGGAGGGACAACAACTCTTATTGACTGAGGAGGAATGGTCGAAACGTGAGAGTGACAGTGGAGGAAAGCTCTTGCTCACACATGAAGAATGGTTGAAAAAATCCAGTCGAAGCGGTCAGCAGTTTGGAAATGATCATAGAGAAAGGGACAATCAAGGTGGTCGTGGCAGGTTTGACAGGAGTAAAGTAAAGTGCTTTAATTGTGGTGGCTATGGACATTTCGCAGCTGAATGTAGAAAATCAAGGAGAAACAGATTGCAACGGGGTGAAGCAAATTTAACCCAGACACATGACGATGAACCTGCACTCTTGATGGTTAAATATGAGGAGAGTGTAGATGGAGTGATACTTCTATCTGAAGGTGCTGACTCAACCAGAACTGTGACAGAGGATACTTGGTATTTAGATAACGGAGCAAGCAATCACATGACCGGGAGACGTGAAAAATTTGAGAGTTTGGACAAGACAATGAAAGGCAGGGTGAAGTTTGGAGATGGATCTTTTGTTAATATTGAAGGAAAAGGCACAATCAGGATTGCCTGCAAGAATGGTGAAACTAGAGTCTTACATGGAGTATATTATATACCAACGTTGCAAAGTAATATTATAAGTCTGGGTCAACTCTCTGAAGAAGGAAACAGGGTGGTACTGAACGGGGACAGTTTGTATGTCTATGATAGCTGTGGAAGACTTCTTATGCACGTGAGACGTTCTGCAAATCGTCTCTACAAGATCCATATTGAAGATATTAAAGAAACGTGTTTGCTGACAAAAGGAGAAGAAAATACGTGGCTGTGGCATTCACGTCTCGGACATGTTAACTTCAAGGCGATGCAACTAATGTCAAACAATCATATGGTGCGTGGGCTGCCTTCACTCAATCAACCAAAAGAACTTTGCAGCGGGTGCCTCATGTCTAAACAATCACGTAAGCCATTCCCTGTTCATTCAAATTTTATTGCTAAAGGTGCATTAGAATTGATACATGGAGACCTTTGCGGACCTATCTCACCCCCTACCCCTGCTGGTAATCGTTTTTTCTTGTTATTAGTCGATGATTACTCTCGTATGATGTGGACATATATGCTTAAGTCTAAAACTGACGCACTGGCTTGTTTCAAGAAATTTAAAAATCTTGTTGAAAATGCAACAAAGGAGAAGATACAGGTGTTCCGTACTGATCGTGGAGGGGAATTTTGCTCTAAAGATTTTACGTCCTTTTGTGAAGAAGCGGGTATTTTGAGACACTATACCGCGCCCTACACACCACAACAAAATGGTGTTGTAGAGCGCCGTAATCGTACCGTTGTTGCCATGGCTCGAAGCTTGTTAAAAGAAAGAAAAGTGCCTGCAAAATTCTGGGGTGAAGCTGTCACACATGCAGTCTATATTTTGAATAAACTCCCCACACGAGCACTTTCAAATATTACTCCATATCAGGCCTGGTATGGGGAAAAACCATCTGTTGATTCTCTGAGGGTGTTTGGATGTCTCTCATACATGAAAGTGCCAGCTGTGTTTACAAAGAAACTTGATGATCGAAGTAAACTTTTGGTTCATTTTGGTCGTGAGCCAGGAACCAAGGCTTATCGGTTGTACGACCCAGATTCAGGGCGTATACACGTAAGCAGAGATGTTACATTCAACGAGGCAAAAGGATGGTTCTGGAATGAGTCAGAGGAATGTAACACTCAGACAGCAGGAGGGCAATTTACATTCGATGTTTTTACATCAGAGGCACAGGCCACACCAGACTCACCAGAAAATTCTGGGATTGAAAGTCCAGCATCTCCCATGACACCAGCTACTCAAAGTGTTTCTGCATCTTCATCATCGAATGTAGACACCACAGAAAGTACTATGTCTGGTATGTCAAGTGACACTGACAGCGAACCACGACGTTTTAGACGCCTTTCTGACATTTACAACACCACTGACATAGTGGAGTTAGAAGATGAGCTACTATTATCTGGTATTGATGAACCAGTGAACTTCGAACAAGCTGTTCAGGAGGAGGACTGGAAAGTGGCAATGGATACAGAAATTGCTACAATAGAGAAGAATCAGACATGGAAACTCACTGATCTTCCAAAGGGTCACAAGGCGATAGGCTTAAAATGGGTGTTTAAGCTGAAAAAAGACACAAATGGAAACGTAATCAAGCATAAAGCACGCTTGGTGGCTAAGGGTTATGTACAGAGACTTGGCATCGATTACGAGGAAGTTTTTGCCCCGGTAACAAGGCTGGAAACAGTTCGATTGCTCCTGGCTTTGGCAGCTAAGAATGCATGGGAGGTGCATCATCTCGATGTTAAGTCTGCATTCTTGAATGGAGTCCTACTTGAAGAAGTCTATGTGTCACAACCAAAAGGGTACGTGAAAAAAGGGCAAGAAGACAAGGTTTACAAACTGTTGAAAGCATTATATGGCTTACGCCAGGCACCTCGAGCGTGGTACTCTCAACTTAACAAGTGTTTAATGAATTTGGGCTTTGAAAAATGTCCTTATGAGCATGCTGTGTATACTCGAAAGGATGGCACTGATTCTTTGATTGTCGGAGTCTATGTTGATGATTTAATTATTACAGGTACTAGTACTTCACTCATTGTCAAATTCAAGGGGGAAATGAGTAGAGAATTTGACATGACTGATCTTGGACGGTTGTCATACTATTTGGGTTTGGAGGTTGATCAAGGACAGGGGTTTATTGAGATAAAGCAAACATCATATGCTAAAAAGGTGCTTCAAAGGGCAGGCCTGAGCGAATGTAAATCTGTCACTTATCCCATGGATTTCAAGCTGCAGATTGATGCCGACCAAACTGGTGAAGCAGTGAACTCAACTGATTACAAGAGTCTTGTAGGAGGCTTGCGCTATTTGGTCTATACTCGACCTGACATAGCTTATGCTGTTGGGATTGTTAGTCGCTATATGGAGAGGCCTACTATGCTGCATTTGAACGCTATCAAGAGGATATGTCGATATATCAAAGGAACTCTGCACTATGGTTTGGTGTACACAAAGGGACGAGGTAACTATATTTTATCTGGTTTTTCTGACAGTGACTTGGCTGGAAGTATGGAGGACAGAAGAAGTACAAGCGGCATGGCATTTTATCTTGATGAGAGCCTAATTTCTTGGGTTTCGCAGAAGCAGCGCTGCGTTGCCCTTTCTTCGTGCGAGGCTGAATTTATGGCAGCTACAACCGCTGCTTGTCAAGGAATATGGTTACAAAGAGTTCTCAGTCAGATTACAGGCATTAAATCAGGTCCCGTTGTCTTATACATTGACAATAAATCTGCCATTGATCTAGCAAGAAATCCGGTTTTCCATGGAAGAAGTAAGCACATTGATGTGCGTTATCACTTCATAAGAGATTGTGTAGAGCAGGGGCTGATCGTGATCAAGCATGTTAAAACGGATGAACAACGCGCTGATATATTAACTAAAGCACTGTCTGCAGCCAAGTTCGAGAAAATGAGGAATTTGCTTGGAGTCAAAAATCTGAAACATGTTTAGACTAAGGGGGAGCATGTTGGGGATATTATCTAAACATGTTTCATCTGTTTATCTGTTTTTATTATGTTTGAATAAATCAACTAAGCGTTGTAGTAGGAGTAGTAGATTAAGGTTGTTGCGTTTCAGTAGGCTTCGTGGAAAGAGTTTGCGTTTCAGCTGGTCTCTTTAAATAAGCTGTGTACTCTTCTTCATTATTAATCCCAATTGTAGTGTTTTATTCAGAGTATCATTTACTTGTTATCTCAGATTATTATTTAGTACTTACAAATTATCCTATAGCTGTAACACACAATTTATATTTTCATTGAGTGTGAGTTAAAAAGTATGTTTAATGAAAGAAAGTTTTGTGGTATTTTTGTAAATATACAAGGGGCAGGCAATGAGTTTCAAGTATTTATCATTGAGAGTTACATACTAATAGATATAACAACCCACAAAAAATTATGGTAGTACTGTGGCTTGTAGGAAGTAGTCTCTTTGGTGCAAGTATCACAGTATAGTATTCCATTATAAATCCTTATTTTACGCGCGCACTCGGGGCAGGAATTGTAGTACTAGCCATCATAGCGGGAGACATCAATAATTTTTGCCTAGCATAAAAATCTTAAAACCTTTTTTGCATGAAGAAAGAGTTAGTAAAAAGAAGGTTTGAAGTGCGGAGTTCTTTTATTTATTGTGATACATGTTTGCCAGGTGGGAGTTCAGCGTCTAGTAACTCCTGGATTGTAGCAGGTGTGACAGAATTTTCTACTGTGGAGACAAATCTTTTTCGGGATGGTGGTAGCAAAGTTGTTGGGCCATTCCCTGTTGAGGTCTTTTGACAGGTTCGTACTCTATATTGAAGTATGATTTTGTAGAATCCCCGCTTGACAAAATTATATTAGTGCCTGGGGTGATAGAATATTATTATAGATGTAAAACTTATTGACTAAATAATTTGTTCCAAATATCATGTCAGTATAACTATTTAGTTAGAGATGTCATATTTCAAGAGAAATTTTTTAATTATCAGAGCAATATAATAAGAATATTATATTATTCTCAGTTTGTTTTTCTATTTGGCTGGTAGATAGGATAGTATTGTCTTATCTTTTTTAATTGCTCCTGAAATTTAAAATCTACTCTGTAAATGAAATTTCCCTTTTAGTTAATGATTCAATTTTTTTGTGTGCAAAAAATAAAATTGTACTTATTTTTAACGTAAGTTAAATTCTAAAAACGAGAATACTTGCATTATTAATTATCAAATGAATGATATAAATAAGTGAATTTTAAATATAAACTAAAATTAAATATTAATTTTAATATTAATAATTTTAAATTTCACTAAAAAATAAAAAAAAATTAATTTTGAATAATACATCTATAAAACATATATATTAAAAAATTTACTAATTAATAATAATAATAACAAAATAAAAAATATTAATACATGAGAAATTTGAGTACAAAATAATGTTATTTATAAGAATGGGTAGTACATTTAAATTATAATAAAAAAAATTGCAAAATATTATTGATGGTCGGTTAATACCATGTGAAGTCTAAAGTCTCATTTGCAACAATCTGAAATAAGGAATGTGTATCAGTTTATTGCTTATAGTAATATATCCAATATTCTCAACTTGGTTATATAATTTGTTTGTAATATTGAGTTAAAAGATCTACCTGAGTATTTTTTGGTGAGCAGTCCAGTTATGATGACAAATGCTGCTTTCTCATTTGTAGAAGTCAATGCTTCATTGAACTGAATCACCTTGTCTTCCCATAAGGACACAATCATTTCGATTTTCCTGCATACTCATGAATTTTTAAATAGTGTGTACCTTATTTAAAAAGGGATAAGGTGGCTGTGAAACTATCACTGATAACATGTGAACAGTAGAAAAAAAACACATGACCTGTCATCAACTAACAGAACATCCATGTTTCTAGCCCCTTTTGAGGCCTGTTCTAAATTACTGAAGCTTTTGACCATACCAATAACATTTGCAAAAACGTGATATGTAATTCTTGCATTGACATGTGTGTATTTAAATATATAATTTAAAAAAATATTTTTTGGTTTGTTACCTATGAAATTTGTGGTGTCCCACAATAGGGAGTCTGCACTCTCAAAACTTGTTAGATCAAATTTGAATTGAGGTACGCGCCCCGTGTACTCGACGGGCACTACCTTTGTTTTATGATCGAAACTTATTAATTTGTCCATTTTGATTGCCCTGTACTTTTTTTGAGCAGTTACCACCCGGAAGGTTGTTATTGTGTAGACACCATTTTTTTTGAGCAATGGAATGTAATCTTCTTTTTGGTTGTTCCAAATTATAACAGCGATTTAAGAAGACTGTTATTCGCGAGATTTGAGATGGGTTAATATATAAAGGTCTTGTAATAGATTTTCTCACAATGTTAATAAGTAAGAGGACATTAGTTTTTCTGAAAAGGACGGAGGAATTTACCTCCTCATCGACGAATACAACAACCGTATGCAGCAGTGTTTGTGTTTCCTTCTTGGTTGCTTCCCATATGCGAGTTGCCCGGACGAGGAGAGTTGCCTTGGGAGAGTGAGAGTGGGGGTTTAGAGCAGAAATCATCGTGTAGGTAGGCGCCATAAGTTTTGATATGTTATAGTGTGGTAGCAGCTATACTTTGTGTATTTGTTGAGTACTGAGTCTAGAATTTATATAGTGGCACTTGTGTAACCTACAAGAAATATTTAATTGTAATTAATTTTTTTTTGTAACCGCCTTCAATTAGTCATGAGGTTACTGGTGAAAGTATAATCACTTTAATGTATGCATTCAATATTGTAATGCCTTATATTTGCAATTATTTTGATTAGAGCTATTTAACTTTCATTTTAAGAATATTTTTTATAGCAGCAACGAATAGAGTTAGACCATTGTTGCGGATGTATCAAGACAATACTTACATTACATTAATATAGGCCATGGTGTTTTTTTGGGTAAGTTATATTGGCATTGATTCCATTATATTTAGCAAGTTTTTTCATCACCTTTACAAATGTAATGATTTATAATTAAAGGTATAAGATAAATTGGAGTGATAATGTTATGATTTATTGTTAATAGGCCTGAAAATGTTTATCTGTGTGGATGCATGGCCTTTTAAAAATAATATATCTATATTGTACTATTTGTGTTATACCGAGTGTTTTTTATTTCTCCATTTTTATTAAATCATATTTTTGGCTAATTATTTGTTTGTTAACGTTTCAACACTCATTTTAGTTGTTTCGCTTTAATCAAGTGAATAAAAAATTTGTTAGAAATGGCGATTTGTAAAGAGTATGAAGGGCAACCATTTTTAGATCTTAGTTCTGCATATTTCTTTTATGTTATTTGTTATGATAATATTCTCAAGATTTGTAGAGAGAAGCAGGAAAATTGGAAAAAAATAATATAATTATTTTATATTAATAGTAACATTTACTATGTGAGGTGCAATATTTTTTTATTTCAATTATTTTATTTTAATAGTTGTATTTATTATGTGAGGCGAAATATTTTTTGAAGATTTTATTTTTATCCCTTTTTAAGTTCATTCTCTGTTCAACTTTTGGCATTCAGTAATACATATTTTAGTTAGAGCAGTTTAATTTTTGAAATTAAAAATTTTATTGTATATGTTCAGTCATGAAATTAAAAAATTTAATTTTGGCCATATCGAAATAGTTAAATTATGTCATGAATAATCAAAAATATTTTGTCTCACTTGTATTATATTTTAAGAAAATTGTATGGAACCTTTATGTATAGTAAGGAAATTAATATTAATTCACTAGAGAATTCAAAATAGAATGAAGAAAAAGATTTTTTAATTGTAGTTGTATTCTTTTATCATTATTATGTCTTTGACGATAAAGGGCCTTATTTAAATTGGATGTCCGAAAATAATATGTAATGCACATCACTGCAACATTCCTACAGAACATAAATTATTCAAAAGGACATGGATTCCTTGCAGAAGGAATGACATTGCATAAAATACTCAAAAGAGGCTAGGAAATCAGAATAGATAACCATAATTAAATTTGATGCAGGCAGTCCACAAGCTGGGTCAGATCAAATACCCTATTCGTACTAAATAACACAATAGCACCTTTCATGTTTCAGCGCATTTTTGTGTACTTGATAACATTTTCAACCATAATTGTCCCAAATGTATTTGATTAGGATGAAGGGTTTAAAACCACCTCAAATGTACACTTTGCACCCTCTATAATTTATCTAGCAATTGGGAAAGTATAAGTCTCATTAACCTGCAATACAAAAATACAATAATAATTAATAGGGTGTAAACCACTTTTTATGCTTTCAGAGGAGATTAATTGAGAGTGCTAATGAGTGAGTAATATTACTTCATATCAAAAGTAAGATTACCAATATGCGATGTCATAAGAGGCTTTCTTTGGTGTAGCCTGTCAGCTGTTCAATCTCAGTTGGCTTAAGTGAGAACTCGCTCAATCCAGTTTGGTCAATGACAAGGAGAACAATGTTCGGGCTATTGAGAAATTTGTAGGAGTATAATTTAAATGTGACGCTTAGAGATACAGATAATTGTGAAAAACTTGATTAAGAACACTACCTGCTTATAGGTGTGAAGAAATTCCTCCCACATGTGGCACAACTTATATATTCACGTAGGAGGACGTTTTCTTTGCAATCAAAGCATGTGTCGGTATTGTGGTAACCACGCAGGATAACATCAATGATTGTGACATTACAACGGAACTTATGTATTAATGTTAGGAGCAATCATGTTAGTAGCGTTGACGGGATTTTTTGTTGAATTGGAGGCATATTTTTAGGAATGATAGAAAAATGTTAGAGAAAAAAATTACATTTTGGTAAACCCAAAGCGGCTCCCCCAAAAGTTCATGTAATGTTAATTATGAAATGCTATTATCTGGTTCGGGGAAATATTGGTACGTGTATTTGGCCTGTTGAGGTAATTGGCATATAAACTCACCATATGTCGATCTGATATAACTTGCAAGATTGTGCACCTCCTCACATTCCGGATTAAAAAATAGACTTGTGGCTTGTGTTGAGGTTAAATTAATTGTTCCTGCAAAATTGGTTACTATATTATATATAGAGTGTTGAATGAAAATATTCAAGCTGGCATCTTTGAAATTAATATAATATTTATATTTATTTGATGAGGCTTACCATTTTTGTTTTTTTACCAATAAGCCTGTAACCACAAGGATGACATTTTTGTTCCGATAGTGCTCAAAATCAATTTTAAAGATTGTCGCCTTTGTTCCCCATAAAGATATTTCAAATCTGGTATGACTGCATGCATATGTATAATATGAAACAAGTTTGTATATAAAAATTTGGATTACAAAATTTGAATAACAGTTGTGAGAATGAAATAGTTTATTTCACCTTTTATCAAGCAGAGTTAGATTTAGGCTCTTGACATTATTATGCTTGTATTCTATATCCCCCACATCCATGATAACTCCATCAATGTCTGAAGATGCAATCAACCGAATGAATGTTAGGCACATAATAAAAATAAATGACCTTGCAAGACATATATCAAAATGAATACCTCTAAGAACATCGTTATTGTTAGCTCTTGAAAGAATTATTGGCCATGAACATAAACTGAATTTGTATCATGGTATTGAGGTTCTAAATAGATAGTCGACGATCTTAGTATGTTTGCCAAAAACCAGTGTCAAATTAATTTCAATAGGCTTCCAAAATGGTTGCGCAACAACGACTTTAAAATCGGATATGTAGTATGTAAACCCTTGACATATCATTGGTAGCAGGTGTTCCCTCTCAGTAAGTGGGGCAATAGCCCAGTACTGCGTGTTCTGTACATAGTAAGAGTTAGTTTTAGGAATTTTAAAATAAGAGGTGAACAGTTGCAAGGGTTTTTAGTTGGACTTACATTTGTATCAAGCATGATGACATTGAGCATCTTGGTGTAATAGGAGTACAAGGAGAAACTTTCCCATACTCTAAGAACTCGGACCAAAAATTTGTTGTTTCGATAGCCATATCCATTTTCCCCCAGAGCATCCATGTTTCTAATAGTATGCACAATGTGTGTTTGGATACAAGATAACCTATCTCAGTGACCTTAAATCTGCCAGGTTGATTGTCTTATTGGCAGTAAATGTGTGTTATTGTCATTTAACGCCTCTTCCGTTGGGAAAAAAACATTTTCCATCATTTGTGTAAAGATTTTATGACTGAAATTATATTTTCAGGATTTATTAGGTTTCTATTACTGTTGTATCAGTGCAAAAAAAATTTTAATGTTAGTATATAACTCTAAATTTACCCTATTTTAAGCTGTAATTTGGTGATGTTATCGTATTTTTAAATTTTCTTTATTAATATTTTTAATTAGAAAGCACATCATAATTTTGGGTGTGTAAAAAATATGGTTGGTGATAAATATATTATTGGAAATTTTTTTGGTATATGACATAATTTCGGATATGTTTCCTGGAAAATTTTTTTCATCCTATTCCTATTATTGTAGAGGCAGAAATTTATTTATTTTCTTAAAAAAAATAAAAGTTAATTATTTGTTTATATGAATTTTCATTTACTAAAAATAAACAGAAGATGGAGTGTAGGTTTTATATTTGTTTGCCCTTTATTTGTCATGAATGTGTTTTGCATTCAGTCTTACTCTGAATAAAAGTTATTTTATTGAATATAACCTATTTTTCCTAGGATAGTCTTTTGTTTGTATATATTAAGGTGTGTATGTGTATATATGTGTGTATATATATATATATTTAATATTGTATATTTTTCATTCTAATATAGTTTGTATTGGTAGTAATATTTGACTTATTTGGTTGACGGATTTATTTATTTCCTATGACAGTAAGAAGTTCAATGACAAGCCACTGACAAATTTAAAGTAGAATTACTAAGCATGAACATGTTTATGATATTTAACACAGGAGCAAAGTAATAAAATGATTCAACGATAGGATAAGGTTTGAATACAAATGATCCAAACACCTAAATTTGTGTTAGGTGTTTGTTGTTGCTGAAAATAAAGTCAATCTGCAGGGACAATGTCACCGAATATTTCTCGATAGACAACATTCTTTGTATAAGCATCCCAGTCATCTTCCTCGCTAACACAAACAATCTTTAAACCGGAAGGGGAGGTCACCCGTGACACGGCAACATAGAGTTTTCCACGACAAAACACTGGTTTGGGTAAATACAGACCTACATTTTTAACTGTCTGTCCTTGGCTCTTATTGATAGTCATTGCATAACAGATAGAAATTGGGAATTGCTTCCTCTTGAGCATAAAGGGCATTGTTTTGTCTGCTCGTGACATGCATATCATCGGTATATAAGTCTTCTCACCGATTTTGTTTCCAGTTATGATCAAACCTTCTATGAGGAATGGGCAGCATTGGGTGACAATTAGTCATATGCCGTTACACAATCCTTTCTTTGGGTTAAGGTTGCGTAACAACATTATAGGGGCCCCCACTTTTATTTCCAGCTCGTGATTTGGAACACCGCTGAATTTAAGTGAATTAAGGTATTCCGGTGGATATAGATACTCGTCACTAGCGTTAGAGGAAGTGCTCTTGCAGATTGTATCCAAGCTTTTATATACTTTGGATGGTTCTGGTAACCTATCCAATACCTCTCGATTGATTTTGTCGACATACTCGTTTAAAGGTGTCAGAATGGCTCTGTCACGCAGGTACTCTAGGGAGCCATGATTTTGATTGAGGTATGTATAGATCTCATCAACAATTGCTTTGATCGGGTCACCAGAATAGGTTACCTGCATATGTACTCCAGGTATACCCTGAGGAAGCAGTTCTGTTTGGCTAGGCTACTATTATTTTACTAACATGTCTGTTGCTAAAATTATAATATACCATGGGGCCTGGTCGCAGACAATTCAGCATTTGGGTGCAAAAGAATAATTTTAGTTTAGCATAAGCATATATGTAACACGAAGTAAAGAAGGCCTAAAAGCGAGGCCCTGTCTTAACATCATAAGCGTTGTAATAAAAGGGATTCTATATAAATATTAAGGCATAACTGGGTTGCTAAATATCATTAACATTTTAATATCTATTTTAATATAATACTATGAACTATGACAAGGTTTTTTATCAAATATCTCAAAAATTTAAATGAGAAATACTTAACAATAGTTATGGACAATTTTAACGATGTCACAAATCCCTATCTAGCTTTACTAAGCCATAGAAAAATTAAAAGCATATTTCTTGCTAGCACCCTAAGTCTATATTACTCATTGTTCAGGATTATTAAAAAAATAATTCTCAAGAAGGAAATGACATGAAGCAAACAACCAGGCATTTTCAAAAAAATATGCATATATTAATAGTTTACGTAATATATCTTGCTATATATCTTTTAATATATGGGAAGCTGTCATACCTCCTTTGGGATGTTAATCCATGAAGAGTCACTGTTGTTATCACCGAGATCATAGGTTTGATGTACTCTGTTACCCAGTTTTAACATCCATTCCTTGAAATTGACAACCTGGTCATCAACAGTGATGGGCGGCACGTGTTTCTCCACGCGCATATTCTCAACAAGAGTGAATACCTTGCATTCTATCCATAGATAAGATTTGCTTATACTGGCAACGACAATACCTTCGCGACCCTGTTTTGGCACAATGGGGAGGGTTTGCCTAAAATCTCCACCAAGCACCACGGTGACTCCACCAAAGGGAAAAGAGGCAGCATTCGGGTTGACAGCGTGGCGAATATCACGAAAGCTTCGGTCGACAGCCTCAAACACAAAGCGATGGGTCATAGGAGCCTCTTCCCAAATAATAAGGCTTGCTTTGCATATTAGTTCAGCAAGATGTGTGTTTTTTTTAATTTCACATGTACTTGTTTCATTTATGTCTATGGGTATTCTGAAGCGGGAGTGGGCTGTTCTTCTACCCTCGATGAGGAGAGAAGCAATCCCCGATGATGCCACTGCTAACACTATAGTACCTTCACTCCTCAGCCTGCAGATTATTGTCGACCATAAAAATGTTTTTCCTGTGCCACCATGCCCATACACAAAATAAAAACCGCTTGTTCCCAGACTAACCGATTGCATAACTTTGTCAAATACCAAGCGCTATATATTGTTTAAACAACCAATTTGTTTAGCAGCTTGAATTTCAAGCATTTGCCGATCGTACATCATTTCCTCTAGTAGAAGCTGATTTCTAAACTTAGTTGTATATGTCATATTTATTTCTGGTAGTTCGGGATAGTCTGATACTGATTTACCATGTTGGTTGAGTAAGGTGTTGATTGCGTCAAGGGCAAATGATTGTTTATCACAATCAGTCATTACAAGAAAGGAGAAGTTTAACATTTTTCTGTGGGTGAACTCGACATCATCTGCTAGAGAAACCCAGTGCTTGTCCCACAGCTCGGATGGATTGCTAACTTCACAAAATAGCAGCATAGTAAAAAATAAATCCCTTAGTTGGGCTGCAGTTGCAAAATTTGCAGCATCATTTAAAGCAACATGCCATTCCTTGTCAGATTCTAAGAGACCTTTGTGAAAGCAAGCCTCTTTGTATGTTGGGTACACTATTCCATTAACAGTCCGGATGACCTCAAAAGATTTTGCACCAGCAACATGGTTGAGCAAGAGGCGCATGTAAATTCGCTCACCGCTCGCTGGATGAGCATACACCATGCGTCCAACAACATCAATCTTCTATTTTCGAGCAGCCCAGAACTTTCCAGCATTATCCCAACGATACCTTACTGGATACCTTACATATGTAAGATCTATGCCCGACTCATCGCGTCTATTATTTAGTAACCACTGGACAAACATGCTTGAATCTGGTCGGAACCTACCAATTATTTGTGGAAGAGCTTCATCATCTCGAAATAGTACTTCTTGTTCGTCCTCTAGATGAAAATATAGCCGTTGCACATAAGGTTCCCTATAGTGTATAGGAAATCCAAATATCCGCCAAGATGCTTCGGCTGCTGATACATATCTACAAGAAAGGTAATTTTTTACCTCATCCATCTCAATCTTTCTTGGGGCATGGGATGTAATGGTTGGGATAACTGAAGTTGTGTCTGCGCGCTCCATTACCACGATAACTTTATCCGGGCCTTTTCCAATGTACTTGAATAAGTATTTAATTGACTATGATCGATTGCATCGTTCCACATTGATGTGTGCTTGATATTTGACAAGTAAGCCCCGATTGTATGGCACGATATGTCTAAGTCACCAAAATATATTAAAAACAGGACATTTGTCCAAATGAAATTCACAAAATAATATAGGACGGTCAGGTAAGCACTGAAACCATTTTCGTAGCATAGTAACAGAGCTAGAAAGGGGCAAGTTATAAATTTGCCAGGGTGTATTTAATCCAAATATTTGTGCAATAAAGGTATAAAGGGGTCATGTAGATTTCAAAATCAAGAATATTACGCATGAAATAATAATGTTAAGATGGGGTGGAATTTGTGAGAGAAGCACCTGTTTTCCAAATGAATTTTGTTACATTCCACAGTTTGCCCTGTATCTCTCCGCCGGTAAGTAGCATATCCATTTGAATCTATTGTAGTACTACTTGTGTAAGGCCTCGGATAATATTTTGTGCACTTTCCATTGGCCATACGCGGGCACCTAGGATTTGCTGCTCCACATGGTCCGTGCATCATGAATTGAGCGACGACCTGGTATGCAACATTGTCAGCCTCCTTATCAGGGAGCTCAGCACTAATATTGGAATCAATATCAGTTATAGAAAGTATCTTGTCACCATCAGCTAGCCAGAGCACAATACGGGCATGGGGTAACCCACGTTTTTGAAATTCAATTGTGTACACAGCTGCACATAAGTTCGTACATTGTTAGACATGATGAGTAAATATATAATTAAAATATATATGCATGCATTGATAATGATTTGCATTTATATAACAATGAATTCATTTCATTTCAATACTCCACTCTAGCCGAATATGTACATATGAGCTACAAAGGTCACCATCAAGTGTATAGGCATTCAGCAAACCACCCCACTTTTAAATCATGTTCAGCAAACCACCCCACTTTTAAATCATGCCAAACCCAATTCTTCTCATTAAAAAAATTTGGTTTTCTTGTATAGGTTCATCTTCTCATTACAAAATTAACGTGAGAGCATTAAATTTTTTAAAACTGGAATAGTCTTATACACAAGAGGATTAATTTACATGTATTGAGAACTTGAGGCAGAAACAACACTAATGTATGTATTTTTTTAAAAGGTGTGTGATGCCATCATCTTTCACTAAAGTGTATAACGTCATGTATTCTATAATTTCTTTTATTTATTATCAAACTAAAAGTGCAAATGAAATTTGATATAGGCATAATAAAACATGTAAAACAAAATATTTATGTAATATTAATTATTATTGTAATTAATACTCCAAATAAGTAAGAAAGTAATGCAAATTTAGATATGTTTCATTCTTCAAGATATACATATAATGGGTTTTTTGTTCTTTTAGTTATCTTTTGTATGCCACAACTGGTTCCATCATTCTAACGTATTTGTATAAAGCGTAGTGCTGTCAACTGAATAAATTACTTTAAAAGCATTAGGGGTTTAAGTTTTGAGTACCTGCAAGGGACACGGCCCAGTACGTGTTTCTTTGTGAAATCTGACATCATGGCATCAAGCTTTAACTTGAAGACTCGTGCAACAATGTCCGGGCGAGCAGATGCATCTCTGCATCCTGTAGCTGCGAGTGCACGCTGTATTTCTACCCATTGGGGATTACAAGTGAATGTCACAAATAAATCAGGATGTCCGTATTCCTTGCACACGGCCAATGAGTCTTGGTAATTTTGCTGCATATACCTGTTACCGCCTGTGAAGCTAGATGGCAGCACAATGCGCTTTCCCACATCAGCTGCGGAGACATCTCCACGACTAAAGTTGTCCACAATGTTATTATACAGCTCCGATCTAATTATCGATTGATGCAACTCAACCCACTTAAGTCTCCCGCACTCAATACAACACCAAGCATCCACAATGTATTGTAAAAATAATCTACCACCTAACAGTAAATTGTGCCCTTCAGAAACCCGATATTGCAATCTGAATGCTTGGAATTCTCTCATGCTTACTGTGTTCTTATTGTCCTTTCCGACATTAGTGGCACCACGATATTTAATCCCCAACTGAAACCCGTCTTCAGCACGAGGGAACAACAAAGGGTATTGGAGGGACATGAAGCACGGGTGGAGTTCAGTTATTGGCTGCAAGCCCCTTTGTTTATAGTGCACAAGTATATCCCTACGGTTTGTTAGGTCTTCGTCAACTACAAGGCCAACAAACTCATAATCATTCACACCAAGAAGGTTGACAAAACGACCATCACTGGTCCTCCTTTCCAGTAGCCTTAGCCGAACAGGTATTTGTTGAGCTACATGATACCTTTCCCTTATCTGCTTAAATATTCCTACCCGAACATTATCTCGAGTAAGCATGTGTAATAGAAAATTGACAATATCTGGATCAAGTTTATCCCCACTGCGGGGGAAGTTTAAGCGGTGATCGATTGCTTCCCGGCCGTCGTACATGTAGAATTGTGCAAATTTGGGTGTTAAACCATCTGGAGGCAGTAAAGAACCGATACTGTGATATACATCATTATTAACGCGAAACACATAGGGCCCTGAACCATTATTTATATTCTCATCAACATTTCCACCAAAAGAGCAAAGAGCAAAAATAATGTTGTACATCCGACTATTTTTTTGAAACTTCAACTCTCTCCGACTAGTTCCAGTTAGCAATTGCACTAGTTCGGGGGGTGTTTCTTCTAAAAGTGGCAGTTGAACCTTCCCATTTGCACAACATATAGAGTATGACTTGGGCCCAGTGCCAACATGTCGGCCTGTGAACTCTGTTGCCCACACAAGAGCCCCACAGTATCCACATACCTGATCTTGAGGCCCGATGTCCAAAACTATACTGGAAGTTGCTGCACGCAGAATACGCACAACGGTAGGTCTGTTTTATGTTAAAGATAATAAAATGAAAAAAATTTGGTGCATATAAAAGGCTCATTCACTCGCCAAAATCTGTCTTCTTCTTGTCAATGTAGGTACGCCTAAGTGGGGACTCTATGGCAGAGACTATAAGGATAAGCCAGATAAATTACATAAAGCCAAATAATAAGACAAACGTAGACTTACTTTTATTGATATACAACGCAATAGCATTGTTCAACAAGATATATTGATTCTGTCCCATTTGGGGAACTATATGACGAGCATGCTCAGAGCTTGTATAACATGTACGTGGAACATATTATTATTATAAGATTACCTAGTAGGTGAAACATAGGTGGTGGATTACACGGTTCATTATGGGGAAATGATATTACTCACATGTACCACATAACTCTCTAGTTTTTGAGCAATAATGCAATACTTTGAATCGCAGCATTGTGCCCTAACAGTAGAGATTCTTGATGAAATTAAGGTGTGAACTTCGAAATGTCTAACATAAAGCCTTCCTCCACCTCTTCTTACTGGAAGCAAGGCTGCGTATAAATATTACATTATCATTGTTCTACAAAAAGTACTGGTTTTGTCCTATTTTTGGAAATTATACATACTTGAAGACCATGTTTGCACTTTATTGAAGTAAAATTATATTACTCAGAGGCAGCGTGTAACGCTATATTTTTCTACCAACAGTGCAGTGTATAAACTCGTAGTGTTATTGCGGCAAATAGTAGAGGCTCCGGTCTGAAATAAGGAGTTACGAGAAGACCTACATCTGCATATTCTTCTTATTGGAAGTAAGGATGGTTGACTTGTTATCACCATTGACTGACCACGAGTAGCAGTTGCTTAAATCAAAATAGATGAACGTCTTAAATGGACAATCATAGGGTGTATGTTTGTGGTATGGATACAGTTTGGTGAGTAAATTTACCTTCAGAACGAAGACTATTGGAGCGCTGTTTAGCTAACCGTCGTCTCTCTAGCACGTCCTCTGTTAGAGGAATCCTAGGAAGGCCTCTTTTCCGTGGTGAGGGTTCCATATAGGCCCTGGAAAATTGCTCGGGCAGTCTGTAGCATGAAGCAAAACTTCATTATCACATAAACCTATACATAACAATTTACAATTCAAATATAACAACTGCCGAATTTCCCTTTCATTTAAAGCAACAAAATGCGGTACATTCCCACTTAAATAAATCACCGCTAGATTGTTCAATTCTAAATTATTTCGCAAAAGTAGATTCTAAATGATTTTGTAAAATGTGATGCATGGAGACTTTTTGGAGTGGTATATGCTAAAAATATGTAGACTTGACGGAGATAAATACCTGGAAAATAGAGCTATTTATAGCAGAAATCAAAACCTGATCAGAGGCTATAACTTCAAAAGCTTCCGGCATAAGAGAAATCGGAATCAGAAAGGTCACTGAGGGGAAAAAAGAGAATAGAAATAAGCACCAAAGTAAATTAAATACAATCAAGTTCCAGGTTAAAACTTGTTTAAACAAATACGTGGATAGTAGACTAGGAATAAAATCGAAGTTCAAGCATTAACAGCAGCGGAGGCAATAACATTTTTCGACTATCTTCTCTATTCACCAAAAATGAGATAAGTGGTGTGCAACTATTTTCGGTGCTAATTTTTGGCCTAATCATTTGGTAAATTTTTAATCTCAATTAATCAATAAGCCCGATATATTACCAAAATTTGTTTGCCCCACTAAATAAAAAGTATCCTGACATCTACAAAGTTGCATAAAATAATAGTGATTATTGGGTCTATTACAGTCCCACTTAAATAAATCACCACATGGACAAAAATAGCAATTCCGGTAAACTAAGAAGAAGATTTAGAAAACTAATTATTAACTAAAATGAAAATCTCTGAGATTTTGGAATGAAGATCTACAGTCAAACAAATCAAAAGTAGTACTATATTTATCCGGAACTAGAAATCTTTGTTAACTGTTACTAGTATTATGTTATTCTCTCTGAATAGGATCTTAAATAAGGTTTTAAAATCCAAACATTGGTTCTGCTCAATTTGCCTTCAGATTTGAGTAATGTACACTTCTTTTCAACATCCTGCTCGATCCAGTTTTCGCCTAAATTCGATTCGAGCCATCAAGCCTCCGAATTCCAGAACTTGGCCGAATTGATTCATATCTAGAACATTGATCTAAATCAATTAAAAATGATAGATCTTCAACTTAAAGTACTCCTGAGAACCCGTTACCTAATTTCTGAAATGTATCTCAAATATCACGTATATAATTCTAGTGGACATAATAACATTAAATTAATGAACCATTCAAAAGCCATCCTATACTCTAAGACAAATGCAGGGTATGATGCAAAGTGTAGAAGTAAGTAGCTAGAGACTAATTGCTGAGCCTTTATTTGCACATTAAGAAAATTCAATTTTCAAACGGAGAGACACTTGGATACATTACATTTGACCCTTGAAGTTATCAGAGGTCCATTCTTCGCGGACAGGTATTTGCCCAAAGTTGCAGAAAAGATAACCCATTATATCATAGTAAAGAAGAAGTATAAGAGTGAGACGTCTCACCGGATAATTCAATTTCAAGCTAACAAGGGCGAAAAATTAATACGTAATTATTTGCTTTCTACTTAGATGTCCGCCCTTATTGGAGTAAAACTAAAGTGAGAATAAAGCTAGGATGGGCACGGAGGGAGAAAGGTAGAAAATTAATAATTCATACGATGCCCAATTGAACACTAATTCGGGAGAAGAAAAACATAACTAAAAAGTTATACCTTCCTGGAGCTCTGTCGCAAGCCCGGTGGTTTAAAGTGAAACATGAGAAAGATAGCTGCTTTGCTGGTCAGAATGTTATTACAAGGGGCAGCCAAATCGACCGGATAGAAGTTTGTAATGAAGTAGTGTGATTAGTCTGAGGGCAATATGGACAATTTAGAACGACAAAAAAGTGCAAGGCAGAAGTTAGGAGGGTAAAGTTGACATTTCATCCTGAATAAAATTGCTCAGGGAACCCCATGTTGCTGTATTAGATATATAATAGATAATAGATGTATACTAGAATGGTCTGATTAAAATAGTAATGTGACATGATTTATGCAATAATTTATGTAATATTTTTATTACAGAATATATACCGACTGCAGGATTACATAGAAGAATAGGACTCCGTACAACTTTCTTCTCGTAGAATAGGGTATAATTTGGTTTAACAATTATACCCCAATTTTGGTTATTAAAAAAGTAAATAAATAGTGTTCTATATCTGCTAAATTATTAAATTACTACACGCATAGCCTACTTATCCTACTAAACTACAATCATAACTTATCCTATTATTAAAAAAATAAATAAATAGGGTTATATATCCGCTAAACTACTAAATTATTAAATTACTAGATATATTATACTTATTCTACTCAACAACGATAACATGTTATCCTATAGTTTTTATTACAAATTTATAATCATTATATATTCATATATATTTTAAAATATAATGAAAGAATAAATAATTTTTTTAAATATTAACGGGAACCCGTTAATCGCACGGATTTAAGTTAGTATGAATAATTTTTATTTTCGAAAATCATAAGTTAATATTAGTCCCTTAGGAATGATTAATGGTATGTCAAACACAAATAGGTTTGATTGTAATATTAAAAGGTTAAAAAATAACAGAAGTAGTGTATAACAGAAGTAGTGTATTGTGAAATACTGAAACGAGAGGTTAGATGATACCGGGTAGGCATGCGAGGGTAATTATTTAAACATAAAATGAAAAAGTGAAACATAAATACATGAAAAATTAAAGAGAAAAAGATAAATAAAATACATAAAAATGATTTATGCCCAAGTCTGGTACACAAATATGGACGCATTGGTAGCCCATTTCTGTAGAGATATGTAGTCGATTTAAAGACCCGGTGTCTCTAGGCCCCCAAACTTTCTTCGGTCCTCATCGTATTAGCAATGTCGATGACAAATCTGTATCGAACATCTGACTTCAAAAGTCTCTCCATTGCGGTGTTCACATAGTCCATAGGAATAACTTCAACATCAGCTGTTATGTTGTGCTTTGCTGCAAAATCAAGCATTTCTTGTGTTTCCTTTATCCCACCATTAATAGTGCCTCCAAGAAGCTTTCTCCCTGTAAAATGTGACTCACATTTAGTATAACAATGTAATGACAGGACAACATTTATAAAATCATTGATTAGCAAGGTGAAATGCTCACCCTTAAGCAAAGAGAACACTGGCAGCTCAAAGGGCTTTTCAGGTGCACCAACCATGACAAGCTTTCCATTAGGCTTTAATAGATCAAACAGTGGAGCAAGAGGGTGATTCACAGGTACAGTATCGATAATTCCATCAAGTGAGCTCCTGGCGCCCTAAATGATTTCAATGAATGATAATTAGTAATCAAATCTTTCAATCAAATTTCAACTCAAATGCTAGCTTTAAATCTTAGTGCACACCTTCATTTGTTCCTGGTCACTATTTAACAAGAAAGAATCAGCACCGAGTTTTTCCAATGCTTCCTTCCTTTTGCTTTCAGAAATATCTATTACCGTAACCTGTGCACCAAAAGCTTTTGCCATCTTCACAGCTACATGGCCTAGCCCACCTAAGCCTACAACACCAATCTTAGTACCAGGCTTGTCGAGTCCATAGTATTTCAGGGGACTATAAGTTGTGATCCCGGCACACAATAGAGGAGCACCAGAATCGAGTGGCAAATTCTTTGGCCATCGAAGAATGAAATGTTCGTCCGCAACCATAGTATCGGAATACCCTCCGTGTGTCATGGTTCCATCAAAATATATAGAACCGTAGGTATCTATTGTATTTTCACAGTGACTCTCCCTGTTGTCGCAGCAACTTTCACATGAACGACAAGATCCAACTAAGCACCCAATTCCAACATTATCTCCGACCTTGACTTTTTCCACTTTGCTCCCAACTTCAGTCACCACACCAACAATTTCGTGCCTGTATCAGTTATTACTTGTAAATAAGATCATACAATATTGGCAGGATTAGTATCTAATTCTTACTCGTTCTGGTAAAAGTATTAGTTGTCAATTAAGACAAGGTAGCGGAAGGACTAGCCATCCCATTCAGAAAATGATAATATAAACAGTTGGCATTTGATCACTACTAATCTAATTATGCATAACTGCCGGCCGAGCTTTAATTAGGGTAAAGGGGCCATAACCAAAGACAAAGAACATATAGGAGTTTTAAACAAAATGTCAATTACAGAGCATCAACTTGCTCCAGAACAGATAATAGATAATCGATTTAAACAAGTTGCATCTAAAATCTAAAACTATTTACTAAACAACAAAATGGTTTAAAAGCCAAAATATTGTTGGTAATGTCACCCGAAAATCATCAATTCAAAGATTTAGACTCCGCCAACAGGAAATAAGAAGGCCACAAAATACAAAATCAACATGCAACTGCCAGTATAAACATATTAGTCATGTACCAAAATCAGAAACATGTAACATGTCCATTTTGATTTTACAGAGAGACAATGTAGAAGAACATACCCAGGAACGATAGGATACGTGGTGAAGCCCCAGTTATTATGGATCATGTGATGATCAGAATGACAAACTCCACAAAACAGAACTTTGAGCCTCACATCCTTCTCACCTGTTGCCCTGCAACATTCATAATTACAACAACAACAACATTAATACGTTACGTAATCATCAAGATCAAACATATATATATATATATATGTATTTTGAAAAGCCAGAATATCTAGATCAAAGATATTATACCTTCTGGAAAACTTAAACGGAGAAAGGAGACCAGTAGTGTCCCTTGCAGCCCAGCCAAAAGCCTTGACAGGGTGTTCAATTTCTGACGATTTCGCCATTGTCAAATAAAAATTTGAGATTGTTTAATGAAATAGGAGAGAGATGAGTTTTTTGATGTGTTAAAGAGATGGGTTTGACAGGGTATATATAGTGAGGGTGATGCAACCGCTGAGGTAATTGGAACTGACTTTAATCCTACGAAAGATATAAAAATAGATAAAGCTGACTCATCACACGGTAATCGAAAGCTAATGCTGACTCAGCTTGCGCTCGTCCTGACTCAGCTTGCTGGAACATGCAGTTATCCGGTGGATTAAATTTAGGGGATCTGACCAACACATTGAATATTTTATATTAAAAATATTTTAGTTTCTATTAAATAAAGACTGTGTTAGATTAGATACTTATCTATATTATTTTAAAGATTACTATTGTCCGTATCTATACTTTATTATTATAATATAAGCGAAACATGATTTTATTTGGTTAATTGGTTAACATTTTCCAAAAAACAGGCTAACACTTATCATTTTTCATGAAAAAAAAATAACGCTACGGAGTACGCTGACTCAATATATTTCTCTCCCTCCCTACAAAAATATTTTTCGTTCATCATACGGACTAAAAATATATAAATTAATTTAAAAAATGCCATATGGACAAACTATACATTCATTAGCCATGCTAAATTTCTCACTATTATGGATACAAAATTAGGGTATATTAATTGTTGTATTTATTGCTAAGGTTCGGGAGCTCGAGAACTTTAATGGCTGCTCTCATGTTTCGTAGCTTAACTCAGCCTTTACGAGATGCCTACGTATCTCTATAATCTAGAGAATCAAGCCAAAAAACGTAGTTATGATTTGTGGGGTGAGGCCCCTTTTATAGATATTTGGAGTCCTTGAATTGGAATAGAGTTAGGAGACTTGGTGGGCAAGTTTCTGGATTAAAATGGACTTTGGAGTCCTAGGAAGTATGACACTGATTCCTTATCCCATGAGGTTCCTTGGAAGTCAATCTTCAAAGAATTGTATTCTTGAGATTGGACTTTATTTATCAGTTGATTTATCCCATACTAATTAATTACAAAATTAATTAATATTTAGGGTTTTGGGCCTTTTCTAATGGGCTTAACTGTCAGCCCAATTCTGACGTAATTAATGCGATATTAACTACGCAATCAGGGTTTATTTTATTCCCTATCATTTGCCCCCCAACTTCTGGGAAACCGTAAAAGATTTCACAGAAGTTAGGTTCATTTGTTCCCTTACAGGGTATCATTTTTGCGTAAAGTGTGGAGCGACCTACACATTTACAATGATTTGCCTTGCTCACGGCTTCAGGGTTGTTTTTAGAACTTCCCTATTATTTTCCTTACATTTTTCCTTCTTTTTAAGAAATTTCTGGTATTTGTCAGGAATTTCTCCTTAATTTCTGGGATTTTTTCCTAATTTTCAAGAATATTCTGATATTCACATATATTATTTCTTTAATATTTCAAGAGTATTTTATCAATAATAATTTTTGAAAATTATTTTCTAATTTTCCCTAATTTTATGGGATTTTTAGCAATTTCCAATAATTTTCCCCAATTTTCAGGAATTTTTCTGAAATTTTCAGGCCTTTTCCGACCAGGATCCTAGTCGAATTTTCGACCTGGATCCTAGTCGAAATTTTGGCCAGCTCCTGAGGCCTGGTCGAATAATTTTGACTAGGATTCACGACCTAGATCCTAGTCTAGTTAACGACTTGGATCTTGGTCGAAATTTTGGCCACCTTTTGACTCATGTTCGTGAAATTTCGACTAGGATTCACGACCCGGATTTCGACCTGGATCCTAGTCGAGTTATCGACCTGGATCTTGGTCGAAATTTTGGCCACCTTTTGACTCATGTTCTTGAAATTTCGACTAGGATTCATGACCAGAATTTCGACCTGGATCCTAGTTGAGTTAACGACCTGGATCTTGGTCGAAATTTTGGCCACCTTTTGACTCCTATTCGTGAAATTTTGACAAGGATTCACGACCAGGATTTTGACCTGGATCCTAGTCGTTTTAACGACCTGGATCTTGGTCGAAATTTTGGCTGCTTTTTTATTCCCATTCGTACAATTTTTGAACTGGATTCACGACCTTATGCACAACCTCAATCGTGGTCTATCTGATGGGTGTTTTTCTAGCTCCTATCCGAAAGATTTCGAACTAGATTCACGACCTCATGCACGACCTCAATACTGGTCTTTTTGGACTAGTTATTTGTATTGGGTTAGGCTTTCTTTTGAACTGGGTTTTTCCTAATCCAACTTGGATTTGAGCCTATGCTTTTCCTAATACAACTTGGATTTGGGCCTAGGCTTTTCCTAATCCAACTTGGATTTGGTCCTAAGCCTTGTCCTGGATTTGGGCCTAAATCCTTATTTGAACTTTCGAGAACATACCGGTTTCTTCCGAAAACTTTCAATATTCCTTTTAGAAGGTTCTGGAAGTTGGGCTTTTCGCTTTTGGCCTAGATTTGATGGGCTTTTTGTCCCTTCATCTTTCCCTTCTTCCCTATAAAAAGGAGTTAGTGAATTTGTTCACTTCTCATTTCTAAAATGCATTCCCCTCTTCCTATCTTCTTCTCTCAAAAATCTTGGAGGCGTAAGGATAACTGTAGGTTAGAGTTTTAGTTTCTCGAAGCTTTCGTTTTTAGCGACCCAACATTATTTTCAGGTAAATTCCCTTTTATTTCATTTCATTTTTACGTTATGTATAAAGTTTGTGTCTAAAAACTGTCTTATTTTCTGCTCTCTTCAGATGGCAGACAAGAGATTGACCCGTTTGGCCAAGATGAACGTGGCCAAAAATTCGAACGAGTTCCCCATCCGGTCAAGGTACACTTCCTTGATTGATATGATCAATACTTGAGGGGACGAGTACCCATCCGACGCACATCTAAATGCGTTTGATCACGTCAATATTTTTCGGGATTCAAAGGAGCAGAACACGATGAGATCTTTCTTCAAGATCAAGGAGCCGTACAAGCTAATTCTCGCAGGTCTGGCCGACAGGGCTTGCCACTGGAAGAAGGACGCCTTATGTGTCTTTAGGGAGACCTTGAGGGCAGATATTAGACTTACTTTCCATCCTTTCATCCCAGTTTTACTAGCAGATGTGGGCATCAGCCCTTGCCAACTCCCTCAAACTCTTGGAGGTTGATCCTTTGCTATTTGTCGCAATACGGTAAGTATGACGTCCCTCCTTCGGTCTCCATGTTTAGAAAGATATTTCAGTTCAAGAATAGCCCCGACAAGAATCCGGGATGGGTTTCTTTGAACTAGCGCCCCACCATTCCCCAAATAGTGAACGGGAAGTCCATCCCTAATAAAAACTTGGGGTGGAAGAAAGAGTTTCTTTACGTCCTCTGGGAAGGCAGTGACTGGGGGACTCTCTTTCGGTCATCCTTTTGGCAAGCTGTTGATGGGAGTCCAAATGACATCGTTTTGACTGAGGAGGAGCCTAAGACTTTTAATCTCCTTACTAGGGATAACGGGACGTCACATTCCTGGGACCTCATTAGAGTGACGGTCCTTGTGGAATGCGGTCTCTCTCCCGTTCCTCTGAAAGGTAAGTCCCCTTCCTTTTTAGTTTGCTTCTTGTTATTTTTCCCTTTCATTCAGTTTTTTTATCTTTTCAACTTCTTTTTCTTTAATTCTTGCAGTGGTTAAAGGGATCGAAGAGGCTACCAAGCCTAAGGACCTGGAAACAAGCAGGATGAAGCACGCTGGAAAGGTCTTTAAGGACCCGCGCCTTGGGGATCGCTTCCCTGAGTTCCTTCTTCAGGCAAATGAAGGAGATGAAGAAGGCCCCATCCAACCCTTGCATACAAAACAGAAACCAGGGGCCTTCTTCCAACCCTCCTGGGGAATCCGGGGAAAGGACTCGATCGTTGGCAATACAAAATATGCCAAGGAATGGTCCATCCAGTCTATTTCCCCGGTATACTATCATGATCTTGTCCTCCAGCAGGACTTGGAGGCTAATGAGATTTTCGGTGCTCAGGCCCTAGCGACGGTATATTTCTTACCTTTCACAATTTATAGCTTTATGTCATGATTCTCCTTTTCTCACTTTTTCTTATCTCTTCTAGGTTAATGTCCATTTTCAAGGGGCGCTTCACCAAGCTAAGGCTTAGAAGGCTGGTTTGGAGGACACAAACAAGAAGCTGAGGGAGGCTAACCAGCAAATAGAGAACCTCAAGGCCCAACTTGCCTCCTCAACTTCTGATCTGGAAATGGCCCGAGCTGAGATAGTGATCCTTAAGACTCAAAAGGACAAAGCCTTTGACGTCTGGATGGACACACAGGAGTTTAAAGACTTGATGGTGGAGCACGACGCCCTCCTTCACCCGGTTAGTTATAAGGAAGGTCGGGACGCTGCTGTAGAGGCTATCCAGGATGAGTTTCCTGAGATTCTTGAGAAAGCTCCCTTCCCCTGTCCTCAAAAGGTCCCAACTCTTGGAGGCATCGCTGAAAAGCTCGCAGATCTTATTAAGGAGGGTACTTCTGCTTCCCCAGCAGAGCGCCCTCAGGGAGTCAGGGCCAAGGTCAGAAGAAGAAGGAGATAGAGTCTAGCTCGGAGGAATATGAATCCTCTTATGAAGAAGAAGAACTTGTCCCTACTGCAAAGAAAGCCAGGGTGGAGGAGCCTCCAAAGAAAACTCCTAAGCTGACTACGACTTCAGAGACTTTTGAGGGGACTTCTTTAGAAACTTCTGAGGAAGCTTCTGATGGGCCAATTGAGGAAACTTCTAAGGAGAGCTCCAAGGATGGTTCTGGCAGCAGCTCTGGAGAGGATTCTGAGCCTTTTAAGGCCTAACTCCCTTGCCTTGTGTATTTTACTTTTATTCAGATGTTTTCAGACTTTGTAATAGACTTTGAATCTTGTCTAGTAATCAAATCTCAAGTATTATCATGGTTTAACCTTTCAAGTTCCTGAACTCAAGTTTATAACTTGGTTTGTCTTTCAGAATCTAACAATTCAACAATACTAGATCAAACTGAACATTTTTCATTATAACTATTTATTTTTAACACCTTACATGAAATGGGTTCAACCTTGATAAAACTAAAACACAACTTCTATCGAATTCTATAAAAAATCCTAAGCGAGAAAAGCTTCCATGTGCTTTTCAACCTACTTGTCATTTTGACAAGTGAGAATCGTGATCAACCATTTTACACATAGTAAATATTTAGGTTCTGTGTGTGCCAGGTTCTTGGGACTTCAAAACCATCCATAGTCTCCATCTTGTAGGTTCCTCTTCCTTGAACACTTTTGACCTTGTACGACCCTGTTAGGGCACAAAGCATGCACTAATTAAATCACGTAAGTATATGCGTTCGCAAGTAATATAGAATGATTTCTAGTTCGTTACCACAGACATTCTGATTAATTATATTTAATTAACACTCACTCACCAATGTATGATTACTCTTCAATGTCAAGACAATAACAATTAAGGTTGATTAACTAATATTAACTACGAGAATTAAACACTTAAATTATCAATATTAAACACACATGAGATCATAACTTCATTAATACTTCATTCAATAGTTATTGTTATTACCCCTTAGCATGTAATGGTGATGATATTAATCGAACAACACGACACTGATAAACGCCAACTTTTGTTGTACGAATACCATTCTACCAAGCATCCACAATTAAGATAGAAGTTGAATAGACATCAATTATGTTGAGACCCTATATGTCTACAGAATTTGACAACATAACGATTTAAGCGCAAGTTATTCATTATGATTACACAGGGCAAGTAACACGGTTAGAGTTACCAAATAATCATGCATACAATACATGAACCTATGCTAGCATGGCAAGTTCTAAATCTCAAGATTTACTGTCGCTTCACAAGAGATTAACACGCTATCTTATATGTTCGCGACGCACATAAGATGAATAAGCACAACCTATGTTAGATATCATACAATCACCACATACCAAGGTATTAAACAATTAACTAAAGAAATCCATAGTAAATCCGCTATGACCCCACGATCACGATTAGCCCATGATAGAACTCATCATCACCATGGGTTCATATGAAAACATAATATAAACACAACGATATAAACTAATAAAAATTACTTAATAAAAATAGAGTACGTCACAAGAGTATTAAAGTTCAAAGAGTAAAGAAAACTAGCATCCACTATTACAACGAATTAAAAGAATCACAAGATACACATATGCTTCCTCTTCTTCGTTGTTGCGTGCTAAAACGGTCTTCTTAATCTTCTCTCCTTGTTACTAGTTCCTTGCTTATTGTGAAAACGTCTCCCAAATAGGTTTATATAAGAATCCATAAGAAACATCGCTGTGAGAAGCCCGATAGAACTTGAATTAGAAAATCCAGAATTAAAATTCCCGCACCCAGGCGGCCGCCTCAAATCTCCACGCGGGCGCCTCTTGGAAGGCGGTCGCCTGCTCCTTCCAGGCGGGCGCCTGCAACCTTTTTGGAAAAATAATATTGTTGCTTCTGATTTTGCTAATTTCTTCGCACAACTCCCCGCAACTGATCCCAAGCACTTCCCTAGTCTTATTTTGATGAATTCTCTCTATATAAGCAAATTATACCCTGAAATGCAAAAACACTAGAAAAACGAATCAAATACACAAAATACTCGATTTCAAGACATCAATTCAAGCCGTTATGAGACGCTCTAAGTGGTATAAAATGCCACTTATCAGGCCCTTCCCAATTTGGGGCAAGTTTTCCCTTCTGCCCAACACCGGAAGCTTTAACCTTCCTCAGAAGCAAGTCACCTTGCTTGAAGAGCCTTTCTTTAACCCTTAGGTTGTAGTAGAATGAAGCATTTTTTTGATATTCCACTATCTTCGCATGTGCCTCATCTCGTACTTCATCAATTAGATCCAAGGCTAATATTTGTCCTTCCTCATTTTCCTCAACATTAAAAGCTTGGATCCTGGGAAACGAATGTGATATCTCCATATGAACAACTGCTTCTACCCCATATGCTAACATGAAGGGAGTTGCTCCAGTAGTAACTCTACAAGTTGTTCTATAGGCCCACAGTATTGAGAGTATTTAATCCACCCAATTATTTCTTGATTTCTCGATCCTCTTATTTAGTCCATCCAGGATTATACGATTCGCCACTTCCGCTTGCCCATTGGCTTGCGGGTGAGCTACGGAGGTAAACCGCAACTCAATCTCATTCGCCTCGCAATAATTCTTGAATTCCTCATTGTTGAATTGTGTTCCAAAATCAGTGACCAGGATGCGCGGGATTCCATATCTGCACATGATGTTTTCCCACAGGAATTGTGCAACCTGCTTAGTTGTGATCTTGGTTAAAGGTTTAGCTTCAATCCACTTAGTAAAATAATCAATAGCTACAATCAGGAACTTCCTTTGTGTTGTGGCCATGGGGAAAGGCCCAAGTATATCCATTCCCCACATGGCAAAGGGGATGGGAGAGTTGCTGGAAATCAACATCTCGGGGGGTTGTCGAACAACCGGTGCATGTTTCTGATAATGATCACACTTCTTCACATATTCTTTGGCATCGACCATCATCTCTGGCCAATAAAAGCCTAACCGGGTTATCTTATGAGCAAATGCTCTGCCCCCTAGGTGTTGCCCACAGATACCTTCATGTACTTTTTCAAGAGCCAAGTGTGCCTCATTAGGTCTGAGACACCTTAGGTAAGGAACCACATAAGATCTTTTGTACAAAATCCCGTCGATCATGGAGTATCTCAGTCTCGAACAGCCAACTTTCATGCTTCAGTCAAATCATTTGGAAGCCAAACAGTTTGAATATGGACCCTAATGGGATCTATCCACGACGTCCCCAGCCCTATAGGAGCTACACGCTTAACATCAATGCTCCGTGTTTTTAAAACGCGGAAGTATACACTTCCTGAACTTTCCTCTATCTCTGATGAAGCAAACTTAGACAATGCATTCGCCTTAGCATTTTCCTCCCTTGGGATGTGCTCAACATGACATTTATAACACCCTCCAAATTTGGGGTATAGATTTGGGGCATTATTAACACTAACTACTTACTGAACCTGTACAATCATAATATAAATATAAAATTACTCCGCACTACTACTACTCAGGATCTTTTCAAGGTTAAGGATTGAAAACAAGAATGACAAACCAACTTTATTATAAACCATTCTAAACAAACTATCTTAAGAACTCTCTTTATTACAAACCATTATTCTATTCAAATTTTAAACTAAGAATCTTTTATTCAAATTACAACTATCACTTATCCTGCTACACATGCTCTGGCAACTCAAAACTCTCTTCTGGGATAGTTACAAACACTCTTGGAATTAGAGGGTCCCGCAGCTTGACTGCTTTTTGACTATTCGGCTTTTGATGGGTTTCATTCTCAACCTGAACTGAAAAATAAGGCGAACAATAATAAAAGGGGGTGAGCCAAAATTGCTCAACAAGCCTGCAACAATATAGATATATAGTGTAAAGAGAGAAGAATAAATGAACCGGTAATTTGTTGGTTCGAACAACCATCTATTTCTGTAAAGAATAATAATTGCCATAACTGGCGAGTGCCAAATGAACGAGACTGGAAACAAGAACCAACAGATGCACTATAACATGCTGATCAGTCAGGATATAGCGCGGATCTATACCTAACTGCATAGACCCAACCAACATATGGGGTACCCAGGCAACTATGGCCTAATAATCAAGGGTCCGGTTCATACCCGACCCATATCGTAACCATCCAGTCCATAGCTTAGCATCCAGAACAATTGGTATGCTTTCAACATATCCAAACATCAGGATATATTAGAGTATATATAAATAAGGGTATAAGTATTGGAATATGAATAGAGGATTCAATGAATTAGGAGAAATCAAGAATCGAAATGGAATAGAAACAAAGGATCAATAATTGTGTATCAGTGTTTGTGAACAAGAATTATAAAGGTGTAATTGTAATGAAAAGTTGGATGTGATTCACTATTCTGAACTTAGAATAGGGGAAAAACTTTCCTGGTGCGCACTTCACCTCGTATGATTCACAACCTTCTATCTCCTGCTTGATTCGCCTTATTGGTTCTAAATCTATCAAGGAAAGATACTTGTTTAGCTGACTTACATTGTATGCAATCTCATATTGATACCATGTAACCCTAATCGTCTACCCAATCGTCCACTATTATAACGAATTAAAAGAATCACAAGATAAATCTATGCTTCCTCTTATTCGTTGTTTGTAATAACCCCAAAAATTTTGGACTTTTTGCAACCCTTATGAATAGTGATTTTGCTGATTATGCTGAATAAGAAAACTTTTCATGCCACCCTATGTAGGGGTTCTTCTATTGATATTCTGAGATCTTATTAGTACTCTATATGGTATATAAGTGTATGTAAAGATCGTCAGAATCCAAATTCGAACACTTTGATTTTTCCCGAAAATCCACCAGATTCCGAAAGCATTGAGTATAAGGTAACAGGATAAAAAGGATTTAAATTCAAGGATTATAAGAGAGGATCATAAAAGGAATATAATGTATTGAGAAAGATTAAGGGAACCCAAGTAATAAGATCCCGGGTATGATCCCTCAAACGATAAACGAAAACGAAAGTTAAGTGAACCGTATAACAGATCAGCGATCATTAGCCAAGTAATTAGGAGTTAATCAAAGAGGTTAGTGATGATGATGTCATCACACCAACAAGAAGAAGACAAGTGTAACAAGATGACATAGAAGGATGACATAAGCATGACCAAAAAGGGAAGGAATTGTTGGTTGATTTTAAGCCATTCATTTTTTACCATGGTAAAAGGAAATTAACAAAACAAAAAGGGAAAGAAACCAAGAAAACATCATCTTCTCCCCCCTCATTCTTTGCTCTCGGCTTTTCCATGAAAAGCAAAGGAGAAATTTTCAAAATTCAAGCTACACACCTTCAAAAATTAAGAGGTTTGTTTCCTTAGCTTCCATAATTCATGACTAGGTTATGTTATGAGTTTGAAGTCAAGATTCCAAGGTTTACTAAGCTAATCAATTCATCAAAGTTCTTGGTGAATAGTATTTTCAAGAAACTAACTTTGTATTTTCTTATGTTTTCTTCAAGATCCAAGCTTAGTAGAGATAGTTAGGGGTTACTTAAGGCTTCCTAAGTGATTCTCCACTCTCCAAGGAAGGTATAACTTCTCAAACCCTTAATCTTAAGTTTTGTTGGTTTGGATTCCATAATGTTTAGATGATGGGTTAGTGTAATGGGTGTGTACTCATGTTTAGAGCTTGTTATGAGTAGTATAGTTCATGAGAAGCATGGTTATTGAAAATTTAGAGATTGGTTGGTTTTGTAATGTTTTTGGAATGGTAAATCTTGGTTATTAGTTAATGAACTTAAGTAAGCTCTTAGTTCATGATTGAGAAGTAGTATAAATTGGAAATCTTGAGTTTTTGGGGCTGCTGTAGTAAAGAATGGATGAATTTTGGTTGTAGTGGTGATTGTGGGTTGAATTGTGAATTGATTGGAAAGGTTTAAATTTGGAAATCGCGTAAACATAGCCGTCATAATGCCCGATTTACTATAGACTACTTTTGTTCTTAACATCAGAACCCGTGAACTCACTGTTAGGTTTTGACCATTGCCATGATTAGTTAGTTCATGTTACGAGTTTCGTTTTGATATGTGGTTCGCTTGAATCCGATGTACGGTTTAGGAGAAACGACCATTTTAAGTAACGACGTTTCGCGAACAAACCATTACCCCTCGCCTTACTTTGAAACCTTGGTTAAGGCCCTTAAATGACTAATTGGAGTATGAAATAATTGTGTAAAGTGGATTAGGCAGTTAGTAGGGTACTCGCGAAAGAATCGCCTTAAAATTCGTAATGGTTAATTTATTAAAAATGGTGGAGTCGAGGGTACTCGAGCGACTTAAGTGAATCGTTAAGCGCAAAAGCGAGCGTTATAGTCTAGTTGGTTAAAGTATAGATTCTTAAGCGACTTTGGTTTAATTCCAACTTATATGTTGTTTATAGGTTACCAGGCTCGTCCCAGGCCTTTTACCACCCCCAGTCGCTCAGGCAAGTTTTCTACCCGTTATACTGTTGTTGTGATGTATATATGTATATGCATTATCTTGTGATAAGTGCATGAATGTTATTAGCAAATCTTGCGATATATTGGAGCATGCTGATATCGTATATATGCATGTTTTTTTCGTAATCTTGATATCTAATTGTTGATTCAATTGCTTATAAGTTGCATAATACCTATGCTAGAGATAAGCAGTAGTTGTGTATACCCTTAGTATAGGGGACCCAAAGGTGAACATATTTCTAAACCGGGAGTCGATGTTCCCGAGTATAATATATATATATATTTATATATATATAGATATAGTTTTCAAAACTATTAATCGAATAAGGTTTATTCGATAACTTTAATTTATTTAATGAATATTATTTTGAATATTAATTCAAGGACTTATGACTCCGTTTAGTTTAATTAAAGAATATTATTTTGAATATTCATTCGAGGATTTAAGACTCCGTTTATTTTATTTAATGAATATTATTTTGAATATTCATTTGAGGACTTATTACTCCACTTATTTATTACATAATATCCTTTATTTTATTAAAGAATAATGTTTCGATAATCAAACTTATTTTCGATTATTCAAATAAAGATCATACTTTCGTATAAGTATATCTTTGGTTATTTATTTTTCATTTGAAGTATGAGTTTTAAAACTCCTACCTCGATTATTTTTATAAGGATCATCCTTATGGGAATATTATTTAAATAATAATATTCAGATACTTTCTAACATATCGGGACTGATTTATTTTATTAAATCAGCGTTACTCTAAACATTCTTTAAAATGTTTTCTAGTCTTCAAAATGATTTTAAAAGTTAGGGCGGATCCCAAAACTCATTTTTATATTTAAGATCCTCCTTTCGAAGGGGATTTAAATACTCGCTCAAAACCTAAGGGATCCGGCTCTGTGGTGTTTTTTATATTCGCAACAAGGTTGCTGTTTTGATAAAAGAGTTTTTGATTACTTACCCAACACTCGGGAAGTAAAATTCTTAGAACAAGTTAATCCATTAACAGGCACCGCCTGAGAAATATCAGTGAGTTTTCCTTTCCAACTAGATACGACTTCTTGCTGGAGCCGTATCAACAAGTTTCTACTTGGGGAAAGGGGGGACAAGCTTTACGTTTCTGAGTCATGGATTTCATCTGAACTAGGAGTGGCGTAAGTGGTCGAGTGGCGCTGGCCCAGCCTTATTATATTGGCCCAAATGGCCTGGAAGTTCCGCTAAGACGGTCCATTGGAGTCCAGTGTTCGGTTGACAAGTAAATCCGACAGGTTCTCCTCTACATGTAGAAAATAGTGGGGTTGCACTACTGCGACTGATCATCGTAAGTGGTCTTCCTGGTGCGGCAAACTCCCGTAATGAGTTCATCATCCAGTTGGATATTTCTGCAACACTACCCGGAGCATTTCGATCGAAAGGCTACGAATGGGTGGTTACCGAAGCATTGACAGGGTCAAACAGTTATAATGGTGTTTCCATCGAATGAAGTATCTCGTAACTTCATTTCCTTTAAAAAATATTTCAAAGATTGAATCTATTAAAGTCTTATCTTGTAGTCTCATCTATGTGATGAACTTTCGAAACTGTTTATACCTTGAACGGTGGTGGTTCAAGTAGTATTCGGAAAAGATATAAGTATATTGGAGTATCTTGTAACTTCATCTTTTCAACTTATATCTAGTCAATGATTATCTTATGCATGACAAAGATTTTCAGAAAAATGTTGAGACAAGGTTAGATATATGAGATCACCTTGGAACGATATTTTTATACAGTTATAAACTGGAACTCTGTGTATATTATGCATGGAAGAGGATTTCAAAGATTTTGAAAAGTATATATATATACTAAATATTTTGTGACTTGGTTGCTTTAAGAGGTCAAACTTGGTTCAATTCTTCTTGATCAAGACTTTCATGAATACTATGAGAATGCTCATATATTGTTAATCATTATACATATTATTTTGGTGGGCTTGTTGCTCACCCTTGCTTTCCTCTTTCATCACACAACATCAGATAGACAAGATGAACAGGACCAAGCTCCCAATTCGCGAGCGGATAGGAAACGTTTCGCAGTTTCTTATAGGCGTTGATGTCGCTGTAGCTGAGGTAGGAACTACCAATAGGCTAGGCTTTCAACTTTTGATGTACCAGACTTATGTATCTTTATGAATTGTAATAATGGCAAAGAAATGAAAATTTATTCAGAAACCCTTTTAAGGTGTAATGGCATATAATTGTGGAATAAAATGACTCGTGTTATTTTTGGATATTCATCTCTGAGACTATAACTTGTGGTGTGTGTGTTTATTATGGGGTCACAGTACGGAGTAGTTGATTGTTTATTAAGATTGGGTGTTATTAAGGGAAATGGAACTCGTGACAACCCGGATCCCCGACCCCGGATTTGGGGGTGTTACATAAATGGTATCAGAGCTAAGCGATATAAACCTCAGAGATGAAGTGACGTTAAAATAATAAGTTCACTAAGATAAATAAGAACTCTTGCTAAGTTCATAGTCGGACTACCTAATGTAGTACTGATAGTTAAAACCCTTTTGGGAACCCTTATAAATATCGTGATAGAAGCGTAGTTCGTTATCGTATATGGTAGCGGGACTCCGAACCCTGAGGTTGAGGAGCAATAACGCGATGATGTTTTATTAGTTATTGGAGATCAGATTGTGGATCCGATAGAGCGTCCTAACACGGGATCAGATGATGTTCATATTGAGGATGTAGCGGTTGAGGATGTTGTCCTAGAAGGGATTATCGCTAAGAAGGATCCCGTGAAGGATCCTGACAAGAATGAATAAAGGACCACTGAGGAATTGATGACCATGGTTAGGGAAACTACCAGAGGTAGGATTGGCCGGTCACTACAGGAGGTTCGTTCAAGTTTGTAAAGATAATAGCCCCTTTAACGTGGCTTACTCGTAAGACTGAGAAGTTCGAATAGACAGAGAAATGCGGGAACAGCTTTAAGAACTGAAGCAAAGGTTGGAGATGGCCCCTATGATGGCGTTGCCGGATGGAAAAGGAGATTTTATGATGTGTACTGACGCTTCACATAAGGAATTAGGGTGCTTCTTATACAGCACAACAAGGTAATCGCGTACGCGTCAAGACAATTAAGGAAATATAAAATTCGATATCCCCACCCACGAGCTTGGGCTCGTGGCAATAGTTTTTCCCTAAAAATTGGAGGCACTACTTGTATGGAGAGAAGTGCAAGATTTACACAAACCATAGGAGCTCTAGTACATTTTTACGTAGAAAGAGCTCAACATACGCCAGAGGAGGCGGTTAGAGCTAATCAAGAATTATGATTGGGAGATTCTTTATCATTCGGGGAAAGCCAATGTGGTGGCTGATGCCCTTAGTAAAAAGGAGAGACTCAAGATGATAATGTCTTTGGGATAGTTTATAAGAGATTTTGAGAAAATGGAAATAGAAGTGAAGGTAACCGGAGCTGGTACCGAAAAGCTGTTTGAGATTGCAATACAACCCGAATTATTGGAAAAGAACATATTGTGCCAGAAAAAGTGATGAATGAAGGTAGAGAGCCAACAAATAGATAAGGGAATAATGAGGTGTTCTTACAGAATTTTGGTTCCAAATGTTCAAGAGCTTAAAAGTGAGATCTTAGATGAAAGTCATAGTTCGAGGAATAAGATTTAGGGCAAATCCTGAATGTGATAGTCAGGGAGGTCATCATCAAGATAGAAGGAACCCATAACATAATGAAGTGGAAAATGAGGATTTAAAACATGTAGGATGACCCCGATTATTGGGAGGAGGAGGGAACGTTCAGACTAAGGAAACAGAAGTCGAGTAAGGAAAGGAGACCCGAGACGGTACTCCTATACGACAATTTATGGATCTTTCTAGACAGAACTTAGACTATTATCCCCAACCACCACCTTGAGGAAACAATGCGGTGAGAAATTCTTTCAGGACCTTTAAGTCGCTAAGCTCTTAGAGTTCCAAGGAACAAGCTGACCTAGTCGAGGCAAGAGCCTGGCTAAAGGAAATATATGAATCATTTGAGATTCTAAATGATTGACGAATCACAAAAGACTGTTTTGTCACTTACCCTCCTAAGAGAGAGGCCACCCGCTGGTGAAAGGCCAAGGAAGGCACGGAGTAAGAGATTATAATAAACTAATTTAAGTTCAGTCAATTATTTTCAGGAAAGTACTTCCCAAGGTTATGGAGATAGTGTAAAAGCTTTAGAGCCAGAACAAAGGCAGACGAGTATGATGAATTATGAATCTAAGTTGTAAAAGTTGTCAAGATTCGTTCTGAGGACACGAATCCAGAATGACGGGATGTTTGAAATCAATGCTTATGTTGTGTTGGTTCATGAAATAATGATAAGAGAAAGGAAAATGAAAAGAAACTGAAGTGGAAAGGAATATAAAGGCAATAGAGTTTGAGGAATGATAAGGGAGTTGGGTATGAGGAAACCCTAAAGACTCGTATCAATAGAAATAGAAAAGTATGTAATCGTCAGGATGAGGGTGATTTACCATGAGTTAAAATTAATGGTTGAAGGCATAAGAGATACGTATATTTTATCCCCTGTAAGTTGGGAGGATTCGAGGAAACCTTGAGATAGTTCGAAGGATATATAATGAGACGCGGATAGACTGAGGAGACAAGGAAGTAAGAAATTAGGAAAATTGGATGAAGGAAGTGACCTTCAAGAATGTGAAGTGTAAGACCGGTGGCTTGATACCCAGAAAGAGAGACGCCATGTATGAAAGATATCCCAACATTAAGATGACTGTTGAGATAAACAACAAAAGTAAATAAGGAATTATTAAGAAGAAGTTCACGTTAAACACGACCAATATCTTCCAGAACATCCCTGTTGTCATTACCAAATTAGGCAAGCAAAGCAAAAAAAAACCGTTGTTATCTTTTGGAGGCCATATGGATTGACCTCAGTTTGAATAAGGATGCTATTGTGAAATTAAGTATAGACTATCAAAGTGAGAATGATTGAATAAGGTAATCTATCAAGTATATATGACTCGATTTATCCATGGAAGAGTGTAAGTATCTTTTAAAGGTGGAATTAAGGATAAAACCCCGATAACTTGAAATGAATCCTAGGGGAATGCATAAAGGTTGGCATTTCACCCTTAATAGGGACATCATGAGTTTTGACAATATGAATTGGAAAGAATTAAGGTAACAACAACCTTTAAGGATCAGTGGAGAAATTTTTCAGAAGTATATAGATAATGATTCTGGTATTAGTAAATGGTATCTTGATATGCCCTGTGCCTAGGGTGTACCTGATGAAGGATTTAAAGATAACCTTAGAGGTTTTACAAGAAAAAAGGTAATATTCAAAGTTCTCAAGAATAGAAATTTTGATGAAGGAAATATGACGTAATTATAATAATGCCAGGTGGGGCACGTGTAAGAACCATAAGAAAGTATAGATCGATCCAATGAGGGTCGATATTGGTAAAAACCAGAAGGACCCAAGATAAGAGACGTCCTAAGTATGATCGGGAGTCAGTCGTGGCAATGTTCACATCTAAAGACTAAGGCAATGACTAATGGAAAAATGGTTATTTTTTTTTCTCACCAGGACTTAAGAGAAGCATTTTCACATAAGCATTGATTGAAATGAGGTAGAAAATTTAGTTGGAGGTGGTTAAAATGACATTGATTGTAAGGAAATTTTACTATCAGGAAAGGCCAAAGGGGTGGCCAACACTTTAAGTGTAAAAGGACAATTATCGGCGCTCGTGCCAGAGGAATACAGTGATAATAGTTAATTCCGTGAAGGTTGTATTATGCTGTGAAAGATTGACATTCCTTCTGATGACCGTGCGGTACTCAACCGTAATAGTAGTTTGGTAAAGATTTAATTCATGTAATCGCCGTGAGCGGGCTATCTATCTTAGAAGGTACTATCTTGAGATAAGCCAGGACCATCTTACGAAATGACTAAATGAACCCTTGAGATGCATGTCTCCTAATAAAGACATATGGTTAATAATGGTATTAACCTGCTATCGTTGTTTTCATTGAAACTCTTTTGCAATTTTATCTGCTTCATGTCATGAATGTACGTCAGGATCAGGAGTGCTCTTCATGAATCATGAATGGTGATTATGTTGCCTCCTTAGAAGAATTTGATACGACATGTATGGACTCTGTATGGTTAGCTATTAAGATTTCGAGGAAAACGAATGACTACAGTAGGTCAACGGTGGGCCATAGTAATGCAGGAATGATTCTGCGAGTAATGAGCCGATTACTTTACAACTGTGAGAGTTGTATTGGAATGGATGTTGAGAGTGAGTACCACTAATAGGGTCGTGGTGGTGTATAAGTTATCATTGATAGGCTAATTAAGTCGATTATCTACCTATTGAGTACTTATTCCTTCTTATCAATAGAGAGTCATATTACTATACGAGGAAGGTTGCGATGCAAGCATAGAATTCTAATAACGATGACGTCTAGAATGAAATCCCAGATTCGATTTTCGATGTCGAGGGAGTTTAAAAGGTGATTGTTTATAAGCTCGAGCAAGAGCATGGGTCCATAGAATGATGAACGGAATAGTAAATATTCAGACACGTGAAATACGATGCTCTAATACTTGATGTTGATATATATATACGTATATGTTTTATTCTCCTATGACAAACCTCTATAGTTCAGAGGTAGATTCCAAGCCAGATATTTTGTGGCAGTATATTTTATATATATACAATTCTCTTCAATTCGTTCTTTTCTCTCCTTTTCATTTCATTTAAGCTGAGAAGAACAGCCCTTCCAGAAAGGGAGGTATTGCCGAATGACTATCTATCTGTGTGATAGAAGCCTAGTAGGATACCATCTATTGTTTAATTGCTTGTCAAGTACTAAAGGCTGGCCACCTTCTGTACTAACTATGCAATATAGCAAGTGTTCATGATCATAGTGATCTCTCAATAAATTCTTTTACTTCTATATGAAGGACCAAGCTTTCAAAGATGGAGGCAGCTAGAGATGAAGTGGTACCAGGTATGGTGGTATTCCGATTCTAACGCGTTCGTGATACTAAGGTTGGCGTGATTATTAAAAGGTTATAGAACGCTAACGAGCAAAAGTGTAATCAGTATAAAATTTGGTACGGAAGATAGTAACGATTACGAACTGGAAAATAGTGGGTATTGAGAAGCAAAAGCTGTAGATCTAGATGAGATCATGAGAGTCTGTACAATAGACTTGAAAGAAATTTGGAATGATCACTTAACGTGGATTGAGTTTTCTTACAATAATCGATCGTATGTCAGTATCGAGGTATCGCCTTATGAGATCCTTGAGGGAAGACAATGTCGATTTCCCTTATGTTAGGATGAAGTTGTAGAGCGCAAAATGATCGGACCAGCAGTAGTCCAAAGGACCAAGGATATAATAGATCTAATCAGAGGACGGCTGGTAGTAGCCCAAGATGGACATAAGAAGTATGTTGAATTGACACGAAAGGACAAAGAATAGGAAGTAGGGGACCTAGTGCTGTTATAGGTATTCCCTTGGAAAGGATGGATGTGGTTCGGAAAGAAAGGAAAGCTAAGCCCATGAATTGTTGGACCCTTGGATGTATTAAGTCGTATTGGGAAGTTAACATATGAGCTAGCCTTACCCCGAACCTTAGTAAGTTCATAACGTGTTCCACGTATCAATATTAAGGAAGTGTAATTCGGATGCCAGACAAATAGGGGCATATGACCGCATAGATATGCAACCAGACGTAACCTGTATGGAGCAACCAGGAAGGATTGTAGATTGAAAAGGAACAAGTGCTTAGGAGAAGGGTTATCAAACTAGTCAGAGTTTGATGGTAGAACCACAATGTGGGAAAATTTACTTGAGAGTTAGAAAGTGCAATGCTAAGAGAGTATCCATATTCATTTTCTATCTGATTCCGGGGCGGAATCCTTTTAAGGAGGGGAGACTGTAATAACCCCAAAAATTTTGGACTTTTTGTAACCCTTATGAATAGTGAGTTTGCTGATTATGCCGAATAAAAAAGCTTTTCATGCCACCCTATGTAGAGGTTCTTCTATTGGTATTCTGAGTTCTTAATAGTACTCTATATGGTATATACGTGTATGTAAAGATCGTCAGAATCCAAATTCGAACACTTTATTTTTTCCCGAAAATCCACCAGATACCGAAAGCATTGAGTATAAGGTAACAGGATAAAAAGGATTTAAATTCAAGGATTATAAGAGAGGATCATAAAAGGAATATCATGTATTGAGAAAGGTTAAGGGAACCCAAGTAATAAGATCCCGGGTATGATCCGTCAAACGATAAACGAAAACGAAAGTTAAGCGAACCGTATAACATATCAGCGATCATTAGCCAAGTAATTAGGAGTTAATCAAAGAGGTTAGTGATGATGATGTCATCACACCAACAATAAGAAGACAAGTGTAACAAGATGACATAGAAGGATGACATAAGCATGACAAAAAAGGGAAGGAATTGTTGGTTGATTTTAAGCCATTCATTTTTTACCATGGTAAAAGGTAATTAACAAAACAAAAAGGGAAAGCAACCAAGCAAACATCATCTTCTCCTCCCTCATTCTTTTCTCTCGGCTTTTTCATGAAAACAAAGGAGAAATTTTCAAAATTCAAGCTACACACCTTCAAAAATTAAGAGGTTTGTTTCCTTAGCTTCCAAAATTTATGACTAGGTTATGTTATGAGTTTGAAGTCAAGATTCCAAGGTTTACTAAGCTAATCAATTCATCAAAGTTCTTGGTGAATAGTGTTGTCAAGAAACAACTTTGTGTTTTCTTCAAGATCCAAGCTTAGTAGAGATATTTAGGGGTTACTTAAGGCTTCCTAAGTGATTCTCCACTCTCCAAGGAAGCTATAACTTCTCAAACCCTTAATCTTAAGTTTTATTGGTTTCGATTCCATAATGTTTAGATGATGGGTTAGTGTAATGGGTGTGTACTCATGTTTAGAGCTTGTTATGAGTAGTATAGTTCATGAGAAGCATGGTTATTGAACTTAAGTAAGCTCTTAGTTCATGATTGAGAAGTAGTATAAATTGGAAATCTTGAGTTGTTGGGGCTGTTGTAGTAAAGAATGGATGAAGTTTGGTTGTAGTGGTGATTGTGGGTTGAATTGTGAATTGATTGGAATGGTTTAAATTTGGAAATCGCGTAAACATAGCCGTCGTAATGCCCGATTTACTATAGACTGCTTTTGTTCTTAACATCAGGACCCGTGAACTCACTGTTAGGTTTTTACCATTGCCATGATTAGTTAGTTCATATTACGAGCTTCGTTTTGATATGTGGTTCGCTTGAATCCGATTTACGGTTTAGGAGAAACGACCGTTTTAAGTAACGGCATTTCGCGAACGAACCATTACACCTCGCCTTACTTTGAAACCTTGGTTAAGGCACTTAAATGACTAATTGGAGTATGAAATAATTGTGTAAAGTGGATTAGGCAGTTAGTAGGGTACTCGCGAAATAATTGTCTTAAAATTCGTAATGGTTAATTTATTAAAAATGGTGGAACCGAGGGTATTCGAGCGACTTAAGTGAATCGTTAAGCGCAAAAGCGAGCGTTAGAGTCTAGTTGGTTAAAGTATAGATTCTTAAGAGACTTTGGTTTAATTCCAATTTATATGTTGTTTATAGGTTACCAGGCTCATCCCAGGCCTTTTACCACCCCCAGTCGCTCAGGCAAGTTTTCTATTCGTTATACTGTTGTTGTGATGTATGTATGTATATGCATTATCTTGTGATAAGTACATGAATTTTATTAGCAAATCTTGCAATATATTGGAGCATGCTGATATGGTATATATGCATGTCTATTTCGTAATCTTGATATCTAATTATTGATTCAATTGCTTATAAGTTGCATAATACCTATGCTAGAGATAAGCAGTAGTTGCGTATACCCTTAGTATAGGGGACCCAAAGGTGAACATATTTCTAAACCGGGAGTCGATGTTCCAGAGTATAATATATATATATATTTATTTTTATATATATATAGATATAGTTTTCAAAACTATTAATCGAATAAGGTTTATGCGATAACTTTATTTTATTTAATGAATATTATTTTGAATATTAATTCAAGGACTTATGACTCCGTTTAGTTTAATTAATGAATATTATTTTGAATATTCATTCGAGGACTTAAGACTCCGTTTATTTTATTTAATGAATATTATTTTAAATATTCATTCGAGGACTTATGACTCCGCTTATTTATTACATAATATTCTTTATTTTATTAAAGAATAATGTTTCGATAATCTAACTTATTTTCGATTATTCAAATAAAGATCATACTTTCGTATAAGTATATCTTTGGTTATTTTTTTTTCATTTCAAGTATGAGTTTTAAAACTCCTACCTCGATTATTTTTATAAGGATCATCCTTATGGGAATATTATTTAAATAATAATATTCAGATACTTTCTAACATATCGGGACTGATTTATTTTATTAAATCAGCGTTACTCTAAACATTCTTTAAAATGTTTTCGAGTCTTCAAAATGATTTTAAAAGTTAGGGCGGATCCCAAAACTCATTTTTATATTTAAGATCCTCCTTTCGAAGGGGATTCAAATACTCGCTCAAAACCTGAGGGATCCGGCTCTGTGGAGTGTTTTATATTCACAACAAGGTTGCTGTTTTCATAAAAGAATTTTTGATTACTTACCCAACACTCGGGAAGTAAAATTCTTAGAACAAGTTAATCCATTAACAGACACCACCTGGGAAATATCGGTGAGTTTTCCTTTCCAACTAGATACGACTTTTTGGTGGAGCCGTGTCAACAAGTTTTTACTTGGGAAACAGAGTCATGGATTTCATCTGAACTAGGAGTGGCGTAAGTGGTCGAGTGGCGCCAGCCCAGCCTTATTATATTGGCCCAAATGGTCTGGAAGTTCCGCTAAGACGGTCCATTCCTTAGGAGTCCAGTGTTCGGTTGACAAGTAAATCTGACAGGTTCTCCTCTACATGTAGAAAATGGTGGGGTTGCACTACTGTGACTGATCATCGTAAGTGGTCTTCCTGGCACGGCAAACTCCCGTAATGAGTTCATCATCCAGTTTGATATTTCTGCAACACTACCCGGAGCATTTCGACCGAAAGGCTACGAATGGGTGGTTGCCGAAGCATTGACAGGGTCAAACAGTTATAATGGTGTTTCCATCGAATGAAGTATCTCGTAACTTCATTTCCTTTAAAAAATATTTCAAAGATTGAATCTATTCAAGTCTTATCTTGTAGTCTCATCTATGTGATGAACTTTCGAAACTGTTTATACCTTGAACGGTGGTGGTTCAAGTAGTATTCGGAAAAGATATAAGTATATTGCAGTATCTTATAACTTCATCTTTTCAACTTATATCTAGTCAATGATTATCTTATGCATGACAAAGATTTTCAGAAAAATGTTGAGACAAGGTTAGATATATGAGATCACCTTGCAACGATTATTTATACAGTTATAAACTGGAACTCTGTGTATATTATGCATGGCAGAGGATTTCAAAGATTTTGAAAAGTATATATATATACTAAATATTTTTCGACTTGGTCGCATTAAGAGGTCAAAGTTGGTTCAATTCTTCTTGACCAAGACTTTCATGAATACTATGAGAATGCTCATATATTGTTAATCATTATACATATTATTTTGGTGGGCTTGTTGCTCACCCTTGCTTTCTTCTTTCATCACACAACATCAGATAGACAAGATGAACAAGACCAAGCTCCCAATTCGCGAGCGGATAGGAAACGTTCTGCAGTTTCCTATTGGCGTTGATGTCGCTGTAGCTGAGGTAGGAACTACCAATAGGCTAGGCTTTCAACTTTTGATGTACCAGACTTATGTATCTTTATGAATTGTAATAATGGCAAAGAAATGTAAATTTATTCAGAAACCCTTTTAAGGTGTAATGGCATAGAATTTTGGAATAAAATGACTCGTGTTATTTTTGGATATTCATCTCTGAGACTATAACTTGTGGTGTGTGTGTTTTTTGTGGAGTCACAGTACGGAGTAGTTGATTGTTTATTAAGATTGGGTGTTATTAAGGGAAATGGAACTCGTGACAACCCGGATCCCCGACCCCGGATTTGGGGGTGTTACATTGTTGCATGCTAAAACGGTCTTCTTAATCTTCTCTCCTTGTTACTTGTTCCTTGCTTGTTGTGAAAATGTCTCCCAAATAGGTGTATATAAGAATCCACAAGAAACAGCGCTGTCAGAAGCCCGATAGAACTCGAATTAGAAAATCCAGAATTAAAATTCCCACACCCAGGCGGCCGCCTCCAATCTCCACGCGGGCTCCTCCTGGCAGGCGGTCGCCTACTCCTTCCAGGCGGGCGCCTGTAACCTTTCTGGAAAAATAATATTTTTTTCTTCTGATTTTGCTGATTTCTTAGCACAACTCCCCGCAACTGATCCCAAGCACTTCCCTATTCTTATTTTGATGAATTCTCCCTATATAAGCAAATTATACCCTGAAATGCAAAAACACTAGAACAACGCATAAAATACTCAATTTCAAGACATCAATTCAAGCTGTTATGAGACGCTCTAAGTGGTATAAAATGCCACTTATCACACCCCCAAACTTAAATCGATGCTTGTCCTCAAGCGTCACAGGCTAAAAAGCATAATAGAAACATGCATGAATGCAAACTACGTGAAATGCAGTGATCCCCATCGCGATGACTAAACCAACCAACACATGATATATCAACAAATGCAATTAGGCGACTAAAGATCAATCAAACCACGCAAGCTAACATACAACTAGAAATGTGGTGTGTGCGAATGCTTAATAAATATGCTTCAAAACTAGATCAATTACCATAACTCAATTATCCTCAAGGCAATCACAAGATTATATGAAGAATATATTCTAGATACAAAATGACCTATAACACTTCAAGATCATTGGAATTTATTACGGAATCATGCTTTTATTCAACACATAACAAATGCTCATTTGATCGTGCAATGAGTGAGGTCCACAAAAGACTTATACAATGGCATCCATTTAGCGAGCGTTAGGTTAGCGGATCCCAGACTATAAAAACCTTAGGTCACTAGGCACAAAGTCCCCTAAGAACCTAATAACTCGAATACCAAAGAGCTTACTCGTGATCAAATATGCATTAAACCATATTTTTTCTCTTTTTCTTCTTTTTTCTTTTTTCTATATTTTTTTTCCTATATTTTTTTAAAATTTCTGAGCAAGTGCATTTTGCTCCATCTTGCTCAACCCTAGACTACTCGCATACAATACGAGCCGGCTACTAGCCATTTGATGCCTAGCCACAACTAGCAATGAATTCCAATTTTTACTCCAATTTTATCTTTTCATGCCTTTTATCATTAAGAGCCTATCATATATTCTAAGCATAAGCAATAGATTAACCTCAAAAACCATCAAATCATGACAACAATCTAGTCCTTATGCATACTCTAAGACTTAGTGAAATTACAAGTGTTTCTATCATGCATGCCAACCTAACAAGATTCAACATCACTCTAACGTTATCACTACACTTGCATCAATATCACATATCAATCGATAAAGCAACACATAAGGGATCATGGTATATGCATGAGCTATATGACATGATAAATAAAGCTATAAAATAAAAAAACTATATATATAAAAAACTAATTGGCAAAATATGCAACTATATGAACTAAACTATCATGAAAATGCAACTACATGACACACACACAAATATGCTCCTTAACTACCACCCCCAAACTTAAAATCTTCACTGTCCCCAATGAAGGCAATAGAAAGGAACAGGGTATACCTACTCAGAGGAATCATAATCATCATCACCCTCAGAGGATGGAGTGTCAGGAGGTGGATAAGCAGAATCCTCTCCAAAAACGGGCCACTGGATGTCAGTTCCAAGTCCTCTAAAAGCAGTCCCAAGTGCTAGGGTGAGCTCCTGCGCAAACCTACTCTGCGACTCATACATCGCATCCATCCTCCTGGAAAGCCTTCTGTACTGGACATCAGCCAATACCGAACCATCTCCTCCCTGGCCTCTAGAAGAACCTGCCTCCCCCTGTGCCTGACTGGGCCTAGCCATGGTAGCACCAGCTGCTGGACGTCCTCCTGGAAGGTGATATCCCAAACCATGTAACTCGGGCTCTCCACCCGTCCACTCCTGTATCGTATTCAGCGTCGACGAATCAATAGGAGCGGCCGGCATCTGCAGCTGCTCATAAGAAAACCTATGGACTCCAACAGCCTTGCACAACTTTATGACAATAGAGGCATACGGGATATTGTACTGTGACTTCCCCCTCAAAAACTTCAAAATCCCTTGGTAGATAAACTCACCAAGGTCCACATAATACTCCTCATTCAGAATCCCCCACAACAACCTGGCTCTCTCAACTGTAACCTCATGTGCATGCAAAGAAAGAAAAATATTAGCACAAATAAAGGCATTCCATGCACGAGCGTACCTGTTCATTGCAATAGCCGGGAAATAACGATAATCATTGGAACCCCTCTTAAACTTCCACACCGTGCCCGGCTGAAAGAGAGTAGCAATAACCAAATCTGAGTTAAAATCCTCGGGGGCCTTTTCCAATTCTCCTCCTGGGGTTTCCTTCGTCGCTTCCCAATAAAACGGCGAATCACCTCGGGCAAATAATTAACAGTAAGCCCACGAACAACAGAATACCCATTCTTGCCGGCCTTGGTATTTGCATAGAACTTGCGAACAACACTCATCGGTACAGCCTCAGGTGACTCGCAGAAAGTAATCCAACCCTTCTCTGCAATCATCGATAAAAACTCACCATCCCTCCCTGATTGCAAGAACCCACTCTCCTTCAGAATCGGCTTAGTCAGAAGCTTAACATACTCCTCCTCAGCAGCCCTATCCACCAATCGGGGCCTCGCAGCAGTACTCCTTGAAGAATCATCAGTCGCAATGGTGCTACTGCTCTCTATAGTTCGAGATCTCTTTGGGGCCATTGAAACCGAGAATAAGGGTTTGAGAGTTGTGTTTTGTGTGTAGGAAAGAGTTTGTAAGATGAAAGTATATGGGAGGTATATGGGGAGTTTGTGTGTATATATAGGGTAGGATTAAGGTTAGAATTAGATTAGGAGTAGATTTGTGGCTAATTTGTAGGAAGAAAATCGTGGGTAATGGGGTTTGTGGTGTTGTGGTTTTGTTTTTGTGTTTTTTTTATAGGCTGAAAACCCGATTTTTCAATATTCAGGTCCGCAGGCGGGCGCCTGGAACCACCAGGCGGGCACCTGCTAGCACGCGGCCGCCTGGTCCTAGCAGGCGAGCGCCTGCATGGTCACTGGGGAAAAAAAAATTTTACCCTCAATTTTCTGATTTTTTTTGGGTTTTTAGATAGCGTACTAAATTCTAAGGGTTCCTATGGTCTCATATCTTGGGTTGCCTCCCAAGAAGTGCTTCTTTTACGTCATTAGCTTGGCGTAGAGTACTGCGATCAAGTTGACAATAAAATGGCACTAACCACTTCCCGGTTTGCCGTATCCCCATAATAGTGCTTCAATCTCTGACCATTTACTTTGAATGCTTGGCCCGGATCATTCTCAAAAATCTCCACCGCTCCATGTGGAAACACAGTTTTGACGATATATGGTCCAGACCACCTTGATTTCAACTTTTCAGGAAAAAGTCAGAGACGAGAGTTGAATAGAAGAACTTGTTACCCCGACATAAATGACTTAGGAGATAGCTTCCTGTCGTGCCACTTTTTTACTTTTTCCTTGTACATTTTGTTGTTTTCGTACGCTTGAAGTCAAAATTCATCAAGTTCATTTTACTGAAGCATTCGCTTCTTCCCAGCTTCATCTAGATCAAGGTTCAACTTCTTCAATGCCCAATAAGCCTTATGCTCAAGCTCCGCAGGTAAATGACATCCCTTACCATAGACAAGCTGAAACGGGGACATCCCAATTAGAGTCTTGTATGCTGTTCTATAAGCCCAAACAACTTCATCGAGCTTCAAAGACCAATCTTTCCTTGACGGACAAACGACTTTCTCTAGAATGCGCTTGATCTCTCTATTAGACACTTTAGCTTGACCATTAGTTTGCGGATGAGAGGAAGTAGTGATGCGATGATTCACATTGTAGCGTTGCATCATAGAAGTGAACTTACGATTGCAGAAATGCGACCCTTCATCACTTATGATAATTCATGGCGTTCCAAACCTTATGAATATCTGCTTATGAAGAAAACTCAACACTACCTTTGCATCATTAATTGGCAGAGCCTTGACTTCTACCCATTTTGAGATATAATCAACTTCCAGCAAGATGTACTGATTATTGCAGGACGAGATAAATGGTCCCATGAAATCGATTCCCCAAACATCGAAGACCTCAACTTCAAGCATCACATTCAAAGGCATTTCATTCTTTCTGGTAAGATTCCCAACTCTTTGACAACGATCACACCTTAAAATGAACTGATGTGCATCCTTAAATAATGTAGGCCAGAAAAAACCTGCTTGAAGAATACGAGTTGCTGTCTTTTCACCACCATAAACTGTGGAATGATAGTCTCGTAATATCCCCTCCGTCTCACAGAATGGGATACATCTCCTGATAATCTGGTCAGCTCCTTGTCTAAACAAATATGGTTCATCCCATATGTACCACTTCACCTCATGTAAAAACTTCTTCTTTTGTGCCGCATTTATATTATGAGGCATTATATTGCTAACAAGATAGTTCACAATGTCTGCAAACCATGGTTCTTCCTCTTAAATTGCGAACAACTGCTCAATCAGAAAAGATATATTGATCAATGTCTTATAATATGAAGTAGAATCGGTATTCTCCAATCTCGAGAGATGGTCAGCTACTTGATTTTCAGTACCTTTTCGATCCTTGATCTCTAACTTAAATTCCAGTAGGAAGAGCACCCAACGAATAAGCCTAGGCTTCGAATCCTTCTTTGAGACCAGATAGCGGATGGCAGCGTGATCAGTGAATACTGTCACCTTTGTCCCAAGTAGATACGATCGAAATTTCTCGAAACCAAAAATTATAGCCAAGAGCTCCTTCTCACTAGTGGTGTAGTTCAGTTAAGCTCCATTTAGTGTCTTACTAGCATAGTAGACCACATGAAAGATACTAGACTTTCGCTGCCCAAGAACTGCTCCCACTGCATAATCACTTGCATCACACATCATCTCAAAAGGTTCTCTACAATCAGGTGCCGTAATAACTGGTACATTGATTAAACTCTTCTTGAGAGTCTCTAATGCTGCCAAGCATTCATCATCAAATTTGAAAGGCACATCTTTCTCGAGCAAGTTGCACAACGGCTTAGAAATCTTAGAGAAGTCCTTGATGAAACACCGATAAAAACCCATATGACCAAGAAAACTACGGATTCCTTTCACAAAAATAGGTGGCGAAAGATTTTCAATGACTCCCACCTTGGCTTTATCCACCTCAAGACCCTTACTAGAGACCTTATGCCCAAGAATGATGCCTTGTTGCACCATGAAGTGACATTTTTCTCAATTGAGCATCAAATTGGTTTCCACACACCTTTTGAGCACCAAACGAAGATTATTCAAGCATTCATCATACGAATGTCCAAAGATGGAGAAGTCGTCCATGAATACTTCGACATTATTTCCAATCATATCAGAGAATATAGCCATCATGCATTTCTGAAAAGTGGCAGGTGTACCACATAAGCCAAAAGAAGTTCTACGGAAAGCAAACGTGCTGAATGGATAAGTGAAAGTAGTCTTCTCTTGATCTTCTGGTGCAATGCAAATCTGATTGTAGCCCGAATAGCCATCCAGGACACAATAATACTCATGACCAGCCAACCTATCGAGCATCTGATCAATAAATGGAAGAGGGAAGTGATCCTTCCTTGTGGCTTTATTCAACTTTCTGTAATCCATGCATACCCTCCAGCCTATGACTGTTCGAGTGGGGATGAGCTCGTTCTTCTTATTTGCTACCACAATAATACCTCCTTTCTTAGGTACACATTGCACGGGGATCACCCATGAACTGTTATAAATAGGATATATGATTTCTGCATCCAGCCACTTTAGAATTTCTTTCTTCACCACTTCTTTCATTATAGAATTAAGCCTTCGTTGTTGCTCAACAGTCGGCTTGCTACCTTCCTCTAGCAGAATTTTATGCATACAGTATGAAGGGCTGATCCCTTTTATATCTGCTATAGTCCATCAGATGGCCGATTTGAATTCTCTTAAAATCCTCAAGAGCTTGTCCTCATCACTACCTGAAAGGTTAGATGCAATAATAATAGGTAAAGTAGATGCATCACCTAAAAAAGCATACCTCAAGTGTTCAGGCAATGGTTTAAGCTCCAAAATAGGTGCTTCCTCAATTGATGGTTTGAGCTTTCCCTCAGCATTCTTGAGATCAGTATTACCAAGAGATTCAAATGGCATGTCTAGCTTTTGTTTCCAAGGAGAAGCATTTAGATATTGTAAATGCTCATTGCCTTCCTCATCATTATTGTCAAATTCCCCTAATAAGGCTTTTTTTAAGGCACCCGGCCTTAGCACATGATCAAGTTATGAAATAACTGCAGAATCGACCAAATCCATCTTGAAGCACTCTTCATCTTCCGTAGGGAATTTCATCACATTGAACACATTGAATGTCACATCCTGATCTTGCACCCTCATAGTAAGTTCACCTTTTTGTACATCAATCAAGGTACGGCATGTAGCCAAGAAAGGTCTTCCCAAGATTATGGGAATCTTCTTATCTTCCTCGAAATCCAGAATGACAAAATCTGCAGGAAAGATGAGCTTGTCCACCTTTACTAGCACGTCCTCCACGATGCCTCATAGGTATATAATAGAACGATCAGCCAATTATAGAGACATGTATGTGGGCTTTGGATCAGGCAAATTCAGCTTTTTGAAGATAGACAACTGCATCAGATTGATGCTTGCTCCCAAATCGCAAAGGCACTTGTCGACTGACAAACTTGCCAATGGTGCAAGGAATGGTGAAGCTACCTGGATCCTTAAGCTTTGGAGGTAACTTTTGTTGCAGCACAACACTGCACTCTTCCGTTAGAGCAACGGTATCAAGATCATCCAGTTTCACCTTCCTTGAAAGAATACCTTTTATGAATTTTGCATAACTAGGCATTTGCTGCAGAGCCTCAAAGAAAGGTATGTTGATGTGAAGTTTCTTGAACACCTCCAGAAACTTACCAAACTGCTTGTTCAGCTTTTGTTTTTGCAATCTATTAGAAAAAGGTGGTGGAGGATAGAGTTGTTTCTCCCCTGTATTACCCTCGGGCAGAGTGTATTCAACAGTAGTCTTCCTTGGTTCCCCCTCTTTCTCCTTTTTCTTTTCTCCTTCATCTACGACTTCAGCTTCTCCATCTTTTGCTTTTTCAGCATTTACAACTTTTCCAGAGCTTAAGGTGATAGTTTTGACTTGCTTCTTAGCTTCCTTCCTTCCTGGCACTTCAGTATTGCTAGGAAGTGTGCCAGGTTGATGATTGAGCAAGGCCTTGGCTATTTGACCAATTTGATTTTCCAAGGTCTTGATCGAAACAGCCCGACTTTTGCGCAACAACTTTAACTCCTCAAAATCAGCACTAGAAGGTGGAGCTGCACCTCCTTGTTGAGGATATGATTGCCTTTGAGCATATTGTTGAGGTTGCTGGAATCCAGGTGGATTAAACTGTTTACTTGCAGCTTGCTGATATGGTTGCTGAACAACATTCTGATTATTGCTCCAACTGAAATTGGGATGGTTTCTGTTATTAGGATGATAAGTAGCTGACACAGGCTGTTGTGATCGCTGATAATTGTTCACATACTGAACAGATTCATTAACAAGAGAACACTGATCTGTTGCATGAGAGCCTGCACAAAGCTCACAGACTATAACTATTTTATTGACTCCATAGCTGGTTAAAGAATCGACCTTCATGGACAGCGCTTGGAGCTGCGCTGCAATAACTATAGCTGCATCAACTTCCAGAATAGCTTCTACCTTCCCAGGCATCATCCTTTGAGTTGGGTTTTGATACTCCTTTGCATCCATAGTTCAATAAGATTATAGGCTTCAGTATAGCTGTTGGCCCACAAAGTGCCTCCAGAAGCTGCATCGAGCATGAGCCTAGATTGGGCCCCCAAACCATTATAGAACCCAGTGATCACCATCCAGTCAGGCATACCATGATGTGGACACTTTCTCAACATCTCCTTGTAGCGCTCCCAAGCTTCACACATAGATTCTCCTTGTTGCTGCGCAAATTGAGTAAGAGCACTCCTCATAGCTGCAGTGTTGGCCATTAGATAGAACTTCACCAGAAACTTTTGCACGAGATCTTCCTAAGTAGGGCACCGAGTCCCCGGCAGCGGCGCCAAAAACTTGTTAGGGCACAAAGCATGCACTAATTAAATCACGCAAGTATGCGCGTTCGCAAGTAATATAGAATGATTTCTAGTTCGTTCCCACAGAGACTCTGATTAATTATATTTAATTAACACTCACTCACCAATGTATAATTACTCTTCAATATCAAGATAATAACAATTAAGGTTGATTAACTAATATTAACTACGAGAATAAAACACTTAAATTATCAATATTAAACACACATGAGATCATAACTTCATTAATACTTCATTCAATAGTTATTGTTATTACCCTTAGCATGTAATGGTGATGATATTAATCGAACAACACGAAACTGATAAACGCCAACTTTCGTAATACGAATACCATTCTACCAAGCATCCACAATTAAGATAGAAGCTGAATAGACATCAATTATGTTGAGATCCTATATGTCTACAGAATTTAACAACATAACGATTTTAGCGCAAGTTATTCATTATGATTATACAGGACAAGTAAAACGGTTAGAGGTACCCACCAATCATGCATACAATACATGAACCTATGCTAGCATGGCAAGTTCTAAATCTCAAGATTCATTATCGCTTCACAAGAGATTAACACGCAATCTTATATGTTCGCGACGCACATAAGACGAATAAGCACAACCTATGTTAGATATCATACAATCACCAAATACTAATGTATTAAACAATTAACTAAAGAAATCTATAGTAAATCCTCTATGACCCCACGATCACGATTAGCCCATGATAGAACTCATCGTCACCATGGGTTCATATGAAAACATGATATAAACAAAATAATATAAACTAATAAAAATTACTTAATAAAAACAGAGTACGTCACAAGAGTATTAAGGTTCAAAGTGTAAAGAAAACTAGCATCCACTATTACAACAAATTAAAAGAATCACAAGATAAACGTATGCTTCCTCTTCTTCGTTGTTGCGTGCTAAAATGGACTTCTTAATCTTCTCTCCTTATTACTTGTTCCTTGCTTATTGTGAAAACGTCTCCCAAATAGGTTTATATAAGAATCCACAAGAAACAGCGCTATCAGAAGCCCGATAGAACTCGAATTAGAAAATCCAGAATTAAAATTCCCGCACCTAGGAGGCCGCCTCCAATCTCCACGCGGGCGCCTCCTGGCAGGCGGTCGCCTGCTCCTTCCAGGCGGGCGCCTACAACCTTTTTGGAAAAATAATATTTTTTCTTCTGATTTTGCTGATTTCTTCGCACAACTCCCCGCAACTGATCCCAAGCACTTCCCTAGTCTTATTTTGATGAATTTTCCCTATATAAGCAAATTATACCCTGAAATGCAAAAACACTAGAAAAACACATCAAATACACAAAATACTCGATTACAAGACATCAATTCAAGCCGTTATGAGATACTCTAAGTGGTATAAAATGCCACTTATCAGGCCCTTCCCAATTTGGGGCAAGTGTTCCCTTCTGCCCAATACTGGAAGTTTCCACTTTCCTCAGAAGCAAGTCACCTTGCTTGAAGAGCCTTTCTTTAACCCTTAGGTTGTAGTAGAATGAAGCCTTTTTCTGATATTCCACTATCTTCGCATGTGCCTCATCTCGTACTTCATCAATTAGATCCAAGGCTAATATTCGCCCTTTCTCATTTTCCCCAGCATTAAAAGCTTGGATCCTGGGAAATAAATGTGATATCTCCATAGGAACAACCGCTTCTGCCCCATATGCTAACATGAAGGGAGTTGCTCCCGTAGTAACTCTACAAGTTGTTCTATAGGCCAACGGTATTGGGAGTATTTAATCCACCCAATTATTTCTTGATTTCTCGATCCTCTTATTCAGTCCATCCAGGATTATACAATTCGCCACTTCCGCTTACCCATTGGCTTGCGGGTGAGCTACGGAGGTAAACCGCAACTCAATCTCATAAGCCTCGCAATACTTCTTGAATTCCTCATTGTTGAATTGTGTTCCATTATCGGTGACGAGGATGCGCGGGATTCCATATCTGCACATGATGTTTTCCCACAGGAATTGTGCAACCTGCTTAGTTGTGATCTTGGTTAAAGGTCTAGCTTCAATCGATTTAGTAAAATAATCAATAGCTACAATCAGGAACTTCCTTTGTGTCGTGGCCATAGGGAAAGGCCCAAGTATATCCATTCCCCACATGGAAAAGGGGATGGGAGAGTTGATGGAAATTAGCATCTCGGGGGGTTGTCGAACAACCGGTGCATGTTTCTGACAACGATCACACTTCTTCACATATTCTTTGGCATCGGCCATCTTCTTCACATATCCATTTCTGTTTACATCTTTTTCTTATTTGTTAGTTGAGTTATCCTCTAGGTATTTGTTGTTATGGTCTAACAAACAAATAGGGGGAGATTGTAAGGCATATGTCATAACCTATTTGTTTATTCAAGGATTTAACTCAACTCAAATAAGAATGTAACAAGTAAATAGTGGATCTACCGTCAAAGAGATCTCTCAAATTAACATCTGTCAAAGGATTCAGAAACAATGTTCATCTACAGACTTGAGGAATTACTTCACTGGAAGAAGTTCAAGAAATTGATCAAGCCTCAGTGATATAAATCAAGATTGTGGATTTAATCAAGTGACAGAGATCTCGCAGGGTATCAGAGAATTACAAGGATTTAATCTGAAGAAAATCAAGTATAAAAGTCAAGACATGAAGAAACGTCACGGAAGTTAGTCACTCATGAACCAGACAGTACATCGAGTGTCAACATTGAAGTGGTGGAATTGATTCATAATTCTCAGTGATTTTCAGAAGAATGGTTGCTGTTGAAGAGTAGTATTAATTCTCTATTAATTAATTAAGTCATATAATTTAATTAAGAAAATAAATTAAATCTGCAAAGATTGATTTATTGATTAATTGAATTAATTGATTAATTAATTCTGAATTAATATTAAGAATTTTCAGAATTATAATTGGATTAATATCTGTTTTAATTCAGCATGATAATCTGGATTGTCATACCGATTGTCATGCCAGGTCATTTCAATTATCTCACCGAAAGTTCTACTAGAAGGAGATAGTCTTGCTAGTTCAGTTTGATAGTCTTTCTAGTTCAACAGATAGTCTTGCCGAAAGTCATACTAGCTTAAACTGATTGTCATACCGAAAGTTCTACTGGTTCAGCAGATTGTCTTGCTAGTTCAACCGATTGTCATTCCAGTTCAAGTGATTCTGTTGATCGAATTAAAAAGACAGAAGCAGCAGAAGACACAAAACACAGAACACAAGTCAACCAACCAAAAAAACAAAAGAAAAGCAGAGCAGAAAACATTTCATCCTTCAACTGCAAATTCAAGATCAACAATTTCTAGTTAGTAAAGTTAAATCCAAACCACTAGAAATCATTCTCTAGTTCTTGTGTAACTATCTAGCGGATCATAATCCCTAGAACTTAATCTCAAATTGCGTTTGGCATTTGAATCTTTTTATTGTAAAAATAGAAAAAGTTCATGTCGAATTTATTCTAGATTTGTGATAATTAATTTGAGATTAACCCCTTGTAATCGATACCGTTGTTGTAACACCTTTCAAGTTTAATAATATTTTTATTTAACTTGAATTTTATTTCAATTTTTTATTCCGCACTAAATTCGATTATTCAGTATTATTTGTATTCAACCCCCCTTCTACAAACACATTGGGGCCTAACAAGAGGATTCAATGAATTAGGAGAAATCAAGAATCGAAATGGAATAGAAACAAAGGATCAATAATTGTGTATTAGTGTTTGTGAACAAGAATTATAAATGTGTAATTGTAATGGAAAGTTGGATGTGATTCACTATTCTGAATTTAGAATAGGGGAAAAACTTTCCTGGTGCACACTTCACCTCGTATGATTCACATCCTTCTATCTCCTACTTGATTCGCCTTATTGGTTCTAAATCTATCAAGGAAAGATACTTGTTTAGCTGACTTACATCGTACGGAATCTCAGATTGATACCATGTAACCCAAATCGTCTACCCATACGATATTATCTGACTCGTATATAATTATCTAACACATAGAGTTCACATAATCAAGTAAATCACATAGCACATAAGGCATATAATTAATTTAGACTAATAATTTATTTTTAGAATCGATACTAGACTTATATTTGCTTTAACAAACACTATCTGGCACGATTCCTAATTTTCCGAGATTTATTTAACTCATTTTTATCACTAATAGGGTCTATAAACAAATAATTATCATAAGTCGACTCGCTTTTGAAAGAAATTATGATTTATAATTATTTTTAATAGATACGGGTCAATTTCTGAGTCTAAGGGTCTTCGTTTCACTTAAATCGGATAGACGGTTTGTTTGTTACGCAATAAACAAGATTTAATTAATTATAAATCAATTATAATTAATTAATCATAATTATTAAATCTTAATTATATTTTTAAATAATTAATTAAGAATTATTATATTTTAAAATAATTATTCCCTAAATTTTAGAATTTAGTTACAATTTATTACAAATTATTTGCTTAATCGATTACTTAAAATTAATTAATCGATACGAATAATTATTACGAAATATGATCGCAAAAATAAATGAATCGATACTCGCACACCAATTTTCAAATTCTCGAAACACAACTCGAATAACTACAAGTTACTCGCTCAAATTGATTATTTACCGAATCATAATCGAATTATTCGATCTAATTATTTAATCTTATTTATTAAATAATTATTTAATTATTAAGTAATAAAGAAACAAATAGATAAATAATTAAATAAATATATAAATAATTAGAATTTCAAATTTCTAAATTAATAAAATAATTTAGAAATTATTTACAAAATATTTCAGATTTTTAAATCTGATTTTTATTTGATTTTTATAATTTATAAAACTAATTTCTTATTTATTGAAATAAAGATAATTAATTAAAAATTTAGAAACTTTTTTGGAAAACGGAACAGGTGGTCTTGTGGATCAAAACCGGGTCTTCGTTTCGGGTCAATTGGTCGATAACCGGGTCTTCCAGAACACGGGTCGACCCGCCGGTTTCTGCTGCTACTCCGGCCATCGGCCGAGTTTTCCGACGAGTCAATTCCCAGCTCCCAGGCCCTCATTTCTTCCAATTTCTAATGCCAATCGATTCCCCACGGCTGCAGCAACGTCTCCGCCACTTCTCCGCCGCATCACCTCCGTCCTGTCACCATCCTACCTCCATCTCCGGCCAAATCCCCGAGCTTCTCCGATGAGCTTCATCGAAAAATTGCTCCTCACCAAAAACGTAACCAAATTTCACAAAATCGATACCAAATCAAAGCTACAGAGTTTTATAATCATTCCCAATAGTTAACATCAACCAAAAACATCTATAATTTAAAGAAAACGAAATCAAAACCAACTAAAAACCAAGAAAACGTTCATAGTCTTCCAGGGGTTATAAAATCAAAATAAATATACCAAATCATTCCTAAGACTATGAATAAGCTATACAAATCATCAAAACAGTCAAACGATTCCCCAATCGAAAACCCCTAATTTCGAGTAGAAAACCTAAATTACGAAGTTAAAATCAATCAATCTTCTACTAAAATTAACTGCAAAAACATAAAGTAGGATTGATAAGCTTCACAACGACTACTTACATGAAGGATTTGAGTAACAGAATCACATTCAAATCTGAGGTTTAATTCCTGACTTGTTCTTCACCAACACTTCTAATTCTTGAATATTCTGATTTTTCTATAATTAACTAATTAATAATAAATCAGCTATTTATACTAGCTAAAATAATACCCCTAAATAAAATTAAGGGTCTAATTACACATCTAATAAATTTATTTTGCCCCAATTTTTATAATTTTTTTGGGTATTAATTATGAATTTTTAATTATCCAATAAATACAAAATATATGCCAAAAATTCCCAAAAATTGTGAATAAAATAAAAATGCAAAGAAAAATGATGTTTGATAATTTCATGATCATATAAAAATAAAAATATGATTTTTGTGGGGTTTTTGACACCCGAAGGGGCCCGAAAAAGTCATTTTTCGCGAAAAAGATAAATTTGTAAAACGTCTAGCTGTTCAGAATATCGATGTGGTATAGGCCATACTTGGCAAAATAGGGCCAATGTTTTTGTTTGAATTATGGGCTTTTAAAACACTGTTTGGGTTGTACGGATTTTGATATAGAACATATAACTTATAATAAAACACTCAATAAATACCCGGTACACATTCTGATCAAAACAGATAACAGATAGCACTTAGAAGTTATGGTTTTATGACTAATCACACTTACTGACATAATAATACATATAAATCACCTTTATTAAAATGTAATACAAGCGTAATTTCTCGGTCGTTACAGCATTCATCGAACTGAGTCATCACAGCCCTTACTAGGCGGACATACTTAGCCATTGTATCATCCATTGCCTCAAACTCTCCCTTGACCTGGGATATGACCAACTTCGAGTCTCCACAGACTTTTAAGTTCTTGACTCTCAATGTCCCTGCCAGGCCTAGGCCGGCTATCAGAGCTTCATATTCTGCTTCATTGTTTGTAGTTGGGAAGTCTAGCTTCATAGCATATTCAATCAAGAATCCATCGGGGCTTTGTAAAACTAGCCCTGCTCCGCTTGAATTTATTTTTGATGCTCCATTAAAATATTGAACCCAATATTCCTTCTCCTTAACGCCCTTTTCTTTGTTTCCTTTATCACCTTTGGTGTCTTGAGGTATAGTATCTTCCTGCCCCCAGACTTCTTGGTTGGGTATAGTACATTCCACCACGAAGTCAACCAATGCCTGGGCTTTTCTTTCCATTCGTGGCTTGTATTTGATATCGAATTCTCCCAATTCTATTGCCCACTTAATCAGCCTTCCGCTAGCTTTGGGACTATGAATAATATTTCTCAAGGGCTGATTTCTTAGTACTTCAATTTTATGAGCCTGGAAGTAAGGGCGCAACTTCCTTGAGGCCATCACCAAGGCTAAAGCAAACTTCTCAATAGTTAAATAATTCAACTCAGCTCCGTGCAAGATTTTACTAACGTAATATATGGGTTTCTGGTCTTTAAGTTCCTTCTTAACCAATACAGCGCTCAAAGCATTCTCTGAGATAGCCAAATATAGATACAAAACCTTATTCAGAGCTGGTTTGGCCAACAACGGGGCTTGAACCATATACTTTTTTAACTGGCTTTCCTCAGTCCATAGAAAATCCTTAACCTTCTTCAAGTATTTGAAGAACGACAAGCACTTGTCCCCAGACTTGGAGATGAACCGCCCAAACGCAGCAACCCTTCCAGTGAGCTTTTGAATATCTTTGATAGTCTTTGGGGGCTATCCAAAATTGCCTTTATTTTATAAGGATTGGCCTCGATTCCTCCCTTGGAGACCATCAGTCCCAAAAACTTCCCAGACCCCACTTCGAAAGCACACTTTGCAGGATTTAACATCATTTTGTGATATCTCAGGACCTCAAAGGCTTCCCTCAAATGGGTTATGTGGTCAGTTTTCACTAGAGTCTTGACTAATATGTCATCAACATAAACTTCCATAGTTTTGCCTATAAGGCCCTTTAAAATCTTATTCAACAACCTTTGATAGGTGGCTCCTGCATTCTTGAGACCAAACGCCATAACAAGATAACAAAAAACACCAAAGTCAGTAATGAATGATATATTTGGGATGTCATCCTTGTGCATCTTGATCTGATTATATCCGCTATATCCATCCATGAAGTTCAGCATCTCATGACCAATAGTAACATCTATCATTCAGATCGGTGAAATCCACACACATCCTCCAATTTCCATTAGCCTTCTTTACCATCACAGGTTTTCTAACCATTCCGAAAACTGTATCTCCTCAATGAAACCAACCTCTAAGAGTTTCTATACTTCTTGTTTAATAGCTTTTTGCCTCTCTAGAGCAAAGCTTCTTTTCTTTTGCTTCACAGTCTTTCGATTTGGATCCATATTCAGCTTGTGAGTGATCAGTTCCGGGTTTATGCCTGGCATATCAGCTGCCGACCATGTAAACACATCACTATTTTCTTGTAAAAATTTCACCAACTTCCCTTTAAGGGGTTCCTCTAGTGTTGCTCCAATGAAAGTCACTTTCTTAGGATCCTCGGGAGACAAAGGAATTGGAACCAAGTCTTCTGTTGGCTTCCCTCGTTTCTCATCATTTTCATGGATATCCATGTCTTCAATAGGCAAAACCTGCCCCCCAACTCCATCTGCCCTAAGAGAGGCTACATAACAACTCCTTTCCATCTTTTGATCTCCTTTCTCTTCTCCAATCCCATTCCGGGTGGGAAAATTCATCATTGAATGGTAGGAAGAAGGGACTTCCTTGAAGGCATGTATTCCTATTCTTCCCATGATTGCGTTATAAGTTGAACTAGCCATCACCACTAGAAAGTCCAACATTTATGTTGCTTATCTTGGTTCCTGACCTATGGTCGTTGGCAACTTAATTATCCCTTCCACGGGGCATTCCACTCTTGCGAATCCATATATCGGCATATCAGTCGGGGTCAATTGAGAATCATTGTAACCCATCCTTAAAATGGTGTAATGGAGCAAGATGTCCACCGAGGCACCGTTATCTACAAGGACTCTCTTCACTGGGCTGTTCCCTATTATCGGTTTTATGACCAACGGGTCATTATGAGGAAATTTCATACCCTCCAAGTCAGAATCATCAAATGCCATTGTTATTCCTGTCCTAGCCCTCTTCGGGGCTTCCCCAACAATATGCATAAATTCTCTAGTATATGCTTTCCTTGACTTTTTGGATAAACCAGCAGCAGTTGGTCCTCCAAAGATTGTATTTATCACAGGTCCTCGGGGGCGTGGTCCTCCAAAGATTGCATTTATCACCGGTCCCATAGGATGGGGATTTCGCCCCTGATCGTCTTGGTCCCTCCTATGATCATCAAAGTTTTTTCTCCCATTGTTATTTTATCTCCTCCATCTCCATTGTACTTGCCCAACCTTGCTTTTCGAATGAGGAACTCTATTTCATCTTTCAATTGTCTACACTCATCGGTGGCATGACCAGCATCCTTGTGAAATCTGCAATATTTACTCTTATCTAGCTTGGTAGGATCAGCCTTCAGGGATTTAGGCCAACGAATATCTATATCTTTCTCAATTTCCATCAAGATCTTGCTTCTAGGAGCATTCAACTTAGCATATTCAGTGAACTTTTGCCCAGGTCCTTCCTTCTTCGGGGTCAAATCAGTGTTTTGCTCAGCTCTAGGATACTTGTCCTTAGCAATATATTCCAGATCAGTCTTTCGCTTTTTGCCACCAGCGGGCTCGTTATTCACTATTATCTTTCTCATGCTCTCCTCCACTTTGATGTATTTCCCGGCCCTATCTTGGAGCTGTAACATACTTTCAGGGGGGTGCTTGGCCAATGACATCTTGAAGAACTCGTCCCTAGTTCCTTGTTGCAGTGCTATCATAGCTACCTTATCATCAAGATCAGGGACTTTTAAAGCTTCCTTGGTGAAACGATTCAGATAGTCCCTCAAGGACTCTTTTGTTCCCTGCACAATGCTCATGAGGGATGCTGAACTTTTCTCATGCACTCTCCCACTGATGAACTGCTTAATAAAAGCCTGAATTAACTCTCTGAAAGGCCCAATAGAATTTGGAGGCAAACGGCTATACCATCTTTGTTCCATTTCCGACAGAGTTTGAGGAAAGGCCCGACACTTAATAGCGTCATTCACGGGCTGCAACAACAGTGCATTAGAGAATGTCCTGACATGATTAGAGGTATCTCCAGTGCCATCATAAACTTTGAGGGTGGGCATCTTAAACTTCTTTTAGATATGGGCGTTCATTATTTCTTCAGTAAATGAGTAAATGGTGGAGTAGGATCATCAGGATCTCCCAGGGGGAGAGAATTACTTGGATCAGCCCTTGGGACAACAACCCTTCTCTGTAGCGGACCATCCAGGTCTATGATTGGAGGAGGATTTCTCCCCCTTGGAGGTAGTAGGGGTCTGGAGATTTGGTGCACCTCCAAGTCACGCTTCAGCCTTTGAATCTCAACCTCGTGAGCCCTGATTCTCTCCCGCACTTCTTGGGGATTCGTCCCTCGGGTGCTCCTAGGGCGCTGGTTACCATCAGGCATCGGCTCTTTACCAGCACGCCTCCTTCTCCGGGCCACATCATCATCCAAAGATTCAGAGTCTCTCTCAGTGTAAGGACTAGAGAATTCTTGATCCTCCGGGATGGGAGCCAAACCACGTATATATTGGGGCGCCTGCCCTTGTGCTTCACTCCGATTAGCATGTCCACTTCCTCCAATCTCAGGGTAAAGGGGCATACCATAAGGGGGGTTAGTGGTCACAACAGTTGAATACTTATACCCAACGGGTTGAGAATTCACAGGAGTATATAGTTGTTGAAGCTGGGAATTCATCCCTTGAAGAGCCGGGGGAATCGTCCCTTGTGGCTGAGGTTCAGTTGCCCCTACCTGGGCTCCTCCTTGGGTGGCGGCATAGGTCGAAGGCGAAGGTATCTCCACCGTTGACGAAATCGTTTGGGTCATCCCACCTGGTGTTCCTCGAGGGGCGCTGTTTCCACTCCGTGTTCTCGTCATGGTTGTTGTTATGCGTTCCCACAGACGGCGCCAAATGTTATGGATAAAAAACAGGGTATATTAAAAGCTATATTTATTTTTATTGTTCGGGAGCTCAAGGCCTTTAATGGCTGCTCTCGTGTTTCGTAGCTTAACTCAGCCTTTACGAGATGCCTACGTATCTCTGTAATCTAGAGAATTAAGCAAAACGTAGTTCTGATTTGTGGGGTGAGGCCCTTTTTATAGATGTTGGGAGTCCTTGAATTGGACTAGAGTTAGGAGACTTGGTGGACAATTTTATGAATTAGAATGGACTTTGGAGTCCTAGGAAGTAGGACACTGATTCCTTATCCCATGAGGTTCCTTGGAGGTCAATCTTCAAGGAATTGTATCGTCAATTGGACTTTATTTATCAGTTGATTTATCCCATATTAATTAATTATATAATTAATTAATATTCAGAGTTTTGGACCTTCTCTAATGGGCTTAACTGTCAGCCCAATTCTGACGTAATTAATGCGATATTAACTACATAATCAGGGTTTATTTTATTCCTTATCACTCACACAACACACTTGCACATTGTTGTCACATGACTCGCTACTAAAAACCTACTCCATTGGCCATTTATATCAAAAACATATTTCGATTGTAAAATTAATAAATAAATTTGAAAAAAATAAGATTGAATAATTTACACTAAAATTAATATCATAAATTTCAAAAACTTATTTATTTTATTTCATAATTTACTTTTTATAATAAAAAGTAAATATATTAATAATATGATAGTAAATATTAAAATTAAATCATGCATCGCATAAGATATATGATATTTCAAGCATAATAGGCTATTTTAATAGTAATAGGTAAGATTGGTTTTTTGGTCAATACCTTACTAAAAAATAGTTAACACGACTCTCAAAAACATTATTAATATTAAAAGTAAGAAAAATATGTATATTTGACTCTTATAAAATTATTCAAATTATAATTCTCTCCGAGTTGGAGACCAAATAATCTCATAATCAATTAATTCTTAATAGTTAAAACACATTAGATGAACACAAATACTATATCTAAAAATTAAATTAAAAATACATGAAATTGAAAAATATACAAAACTTGTATTCTCTTACGATCTTACATAAGCCAACATGAAATAAGATTCCTTATGTTGAAATAGAATTCTTTATGTTTAAGAAACACTGATAACTAAAAAATGAATGTTTTCGAAATAAAATAGAAACTGAATTTAGAATTTGTACACTAAAATTTTAGTTATAAAATAAAGAATTTATGGTGTAAGTATTAAAATATAAGTAATCATGTCACATTTTTAATATCTTTCGATTTTAATAATTTAGTATTGATAGGTGATGGTATTATTAAATTTTAAAATAAATATATTAGAATCCTTATATTCAATATGAACAATATTTTAAATCTTAATATTTAAATATCCAAATTTGAATCCGTCGAAAGTATAATATAAAAAATATATGTATCATTAATTTCAATAATACATAGTTATTATATTATATTTAATTATCTTTTATAATTTTTTTATTTTTATAAAAAATATTATATAAATAATAATATTATGTTATAATTAGCCTGTGCACTGCACGAGTTATAACTATTATGATTTACATTATCCATGACCAATGATCTATGATCCATTTTATTTTTTTACATGTAAAACTTTATATTATACACATATCCATGGATCTTTCACATTTAAATTCATTATAACCCATTTACAAACTAACCTAATATACACCTAAACACTCCCTAATTGTAGCAACTAAATAGTACGTTTGAATTTTTTTGAATTCTTTTCTCCCAGAACTACTGCATAACTCCGGCCTCCTCTGATCTTCTCATTCTTTCCATGCTGCGGTGATCTTCTATTAATCATGGATCCACGCTCTCAGGAAAGCTCTACAAGGACTTCACTTATAGGTTTGTTTTCATTATCAAGTCCTGTTAATCATTATGCACGTTGAGTGTTATCTGATTTCTTTGGTTTGTGTTTTTATCCATAAGTTTAAAACATTTTATTCGTAGCCAAGATTTATCAAATTAGGACTCAAATATATCACCAGTGTTGCAGCCCATCCCAAATTTGAATGTTCCTGACTCGATGGGTATTGTATCTTTCTTCGTCTTTCTTATCGTAAGTAGATTTGAATATAAATCATGTTCTTATATTCGTCTCATGAACTTAGTTGTGAAGCGTAGACATATTTGTGTTGAAAAAGAAAATCTCAATCCTAGTGTTACAGTTTCAAATATATAGACACCGGGTTCTACAGTATCATCCGGTAAGTTTTCCATATTATTGTTAGGATGAAAACATGTGCTAATATTCGCGCAAGTATACGCGTTCGAAAGTAATATAGAATTCTTCTAGTTCATTCCCACAGAGACTAGTTTAGGTTAAATTCAATTAATGTACTTATGAAATAATGATATGGTTATTATTCAATGCTATGATGATAACAAGTTGAGATTGTTTATAACTACAATTAACATTAACTAAGAGAATTTAGGTTGTATTACTTATATGAGACAAACATGGGATTCTAACTTCATTACTACTTCATTCAATAGGCCTTTTTGTTTTTAACCTTAGCATGCAATGGTGATGACAACTAATCATACAACACGAAACTGGTAAACACCAACTTTCATTGTACGAATACCCTACTACCAGACATCCACAAAAGAGATAGAAGCTGAATAGACACCAATTATATTGAGACCCTATATGTTTATAGAATTTGACAACATAACAGTTTAATATGCAAGTTATCTATCATGATTACATAGGACTAGTAAGATGGTTAAAATTATCTATGAATCATGCATAACAAATACATGAACCTATGCTAGCATAGCAAGTTCTAAACCTCTAAATTCACTTTCGCTTCAATAGAGATTAACACACTATTTATAAGTTCGCGACGCTCATAAGCCGAATAAGCACAACCAATACTAGGATATCATACAATCACCGCACACTAAGGTATCAAAACATACTAACTATTGGAATCCATAAGTAAATCCGCTTGAACCCCACGATAATGATTAGTTCATAACCGAACTCCTCATCACCGTGGGTTCCGATGAAAGCATGATATAATAAACTAAGTCTTTATAAAACTGAATAATAATCAAAGTACGTAATCAAGAGTAATAGGTTTAACAAATAAGAAACTAGCATCCAAGATTACAACTTAAACAAAGAATCACAAGAATAAACTAGATCCTCTTCGCCTTGGTTGTATTTGTGCTCCTAGGTCTTCTCGCCATCTTCTCCTTAAGCTCCGTTATGAAAAATGTCCTTTGGATGTCTTTATATAGCAGCCCAATCAATCCAGAAGCCCATAAAATCACTCTTCTACTTGTAACAGGAATCTCAGGATTCGGCATGGCGCGACCGCGCGCTCTCCCAGTGCGGGCGCGCTGTATCGCTGTTGTTCTGGCGCGGGCGCGCGCTATCACAGCGTGGGCACGCTGACCTTCTGGAAAAAATTCTGAACTTTGTTTTCTTTGCTGGTTTTTGATGGCGATCAACACACGAACATCCAAGGCACCTTTCTACCACCAATTTAGAATCAAAATAATGCTAAACCTCATCCTTCCTCCAACTATGTCTGAAATGCAAAAACACTACAAAACACATCAAAAATAGAAATAACTTGAGTACAAAACACCAATTCAAGCCTTTATAGGACGTTCTAAGTGGACATAAATGCCACTTAACACACCCCCAAACTTGAACCGATGCTTGTCCTCAATCACAAACAGGCTCAGAGAATAAGAAATAAAAATGCATGAATGCAAGCTATATGAATGCAACGATCCCCTCAGATTAATCAAACCAACCGATGAGCAACATCTCAACAAATGCGGTTATTCGCACAAAGATCAATCAAATTCCACAATTCACATCATAAGCCAGAAATGTTCGTGTGTGCAAATGCTTAACAAATATAGTATTGCAACAAGATCAATAATTATGACTCACTACTCATCAAGGCAATCACAAGGTTATAAATAGAATAAACGATAGACACAAAATGACTGGCAGCACTTCAATATTCTTGGAGTTATACAAGGATTCATGCTTTTACTGATAACACATAATCAACACAAATATGCTTATTTGATCATCCAATGAATGAGTATTACAAAAGACTTATACAATAATACCCATATAGCGAGCGTTAGGTTAATGGATCCCAGACTATACAAGCCTTAGGTCACTAGGCACAAAGTCCCCTAAGAACTTAATAACTCGAGTATTAAAGAGCCCACTCGTGATCAATTATACATAACATATATATATATATATTTTCATTTCTTTTTTTTTTCCAATATCTGAGCGAGTGCATTTCGCTCCATCTCGCTCAACCCTAGACTACTCATATAAATATGAGCCGGCTACTAGCCATTTGACACCTAGCCACAACATCCAGTAATGAAATCCAATTTTTTTCTCCAATTTTTTAAATATCCATGTTATGTTGTCATTAAGAGAATATCCTAAATTCTAAACATAAACAAGCAATTAAATCTCGACAAACAAACAAACCATGATCATGATCTAGTACTCAAGAAACCAATAAGACTTGGTGAAATTTTTTTAGTTTCTAGCATGCAAATCAACTCGATAGGACTTAACATCCCTATATACGACATCACTACAATCGCATCAATATTATAAATCAATCGAAAAAGTAAACTTAAGGGATCATGTTATAATGCAAATGCATGAAACTATATGCAACATACTAACATGCAAAATAAAAAAAACTAAACACAAATAACTACATGACAAATATGCAAACTATATGAACTAAACTAACATGAATATGAAAACTATATGGACTCACACAAACATATTCCTTAACTACCACCCTCAAACTTAAATTATTCAATGTCCTCAGTGAAGGTAATAGTAAGGAATTCGGCATACCTACTCGGAATCAGGATCATCACCCTCAGCGGGTGGAGTGTCAGGAGGCGGTTACACAGAATCCTCACCGAAAACTGGCCACTGAATGTCAACTCCTGTGGCTCTGAATGCAGTCCCCAATGCCTGGGTAAGGTCCTATGCAAACCTACTATGGATGTCATGCATCGCATCCATCCGCCTCATCAAGCGCCTATACTGCGTTGAACCTAAACCAGCACTATCATCTGCTTCATGCTGCTGATGCTGCTGCGATTGTGAAGGATCGGCCTCACCCAACTGATGTCTCCATGCGGCTCTGCTGGCCTGAGTCGTACCACCAGCATATGTCTGATCAGCTGAACGGCCACCTGGAAAGTGATCATAGGAGTAACCGAGCTTCTTCTCATCCGGCTTCCCAGTGTATCACTCCAGCATACTCAAAAGCGTAGAACTGTCAATAGGGGAACTAGGAAGCTGAAGCTACTCATGTGCGGGCCAATGAACTCCAACCGCCACACACAGCTTCATCACAATGGACATATAGGGAATAGAGCCCGTAGTGATGCCTTGCAGAAACCTCAGAATACCCTGATAATTACCGACCAGAGATCCACATAATCTCCCTGTAGAATTCCCCATAATAATCGTCCACACTCCACAATAATATCTTGCACATGAGAAGATGGCATGATGTTTGCACAAATAAAAGAATTCCATGCACGCGCAAACATGTTCATGCACGAAGCAGGAAAAGTAGCATACTCTTTCGTGCCCCTCTTGAACTTCTAATGAGTCTAAGGAACACACAATGTAGCAACAATCAAATCCAAGTTATAATCCTTGCCGGTGTTTGTCACCCAATCATCCTGACCCGACTGTCTCTCGGGCTGCTGTCTCTTGGGCTGATTTATCACCCGACGAATAGCCTCCATAGTATATCCATCGTCAATCCCCTAACCACTGAGTACCCGTTCTTCTCCTCCTTCGCATTCGTGTAAAACTCGCGAACCACACTCATGGGCACATCAGTGGGTGCCTCATAAAAAGAGGCCCAACTCATCTCCAAAATCATCTCAAGCAACTTACCATCCCTCCCCAATGGAAGAAATCCTCTCTCCTTGGCTATCGGCTTAGACAACAACCTCGTATACTCCGCTTCTGCCTCTGAAGTAGAAAACATGGGCCTCACACCGCCAACACTTGAAGAATCAGTGGTGTTGCTGCTAAATTGGGTTCTTTGTCTCTTGCGTGCCATTGAATTCGAATAAGTTTGAGAAAAGAGAAGTGTATAAGTGAGATTTAGGTTTGAGAATTGAGAAGTGATGGAGAAGATTATGTATAAGTGTGTGTATATATAGGGAATTAGGAATTAGTTTTCGAAAAGAAGTGGGATTTCATTAAAGGAATAATGTGAGTAATGGGGACAATGGAATTGAATTGGAGAGGGAAATATGGAAGTGGAGGGAATTTCGGCTGGGGTAATATTTTGGTATTTGAATTTTTTTTCTGTTTTTTTAGGTTCAGAGAGTCAGCGCGGCCGCCCCGCCTGGCAGCACGGGCGCGCCGTGCTACTTAAATTCCAGCTCGGCCGCCTCGCATACCAGCGCGGGCGCGCGCAGCTACTGGACTTTCAGCGCGACCACCCCACTTCTCAGCGCGGGCGCACTGTTCTACTGTAGTTGGCACTGAAATTTTTCATTTTTCTGAGTTTTTTGGAGTTTTATTCTTCCTTCTATCTACTAAGGTGCAACAAGCTTGGGTTGCCTCCCAAGAAGCGTTTGGTTTATATCGTTAGCTTGACGTAGAATTCCCGAGATCAAGTGGACAATAAAACTGAACTAACCACCTTGCGGTTTGCCATATCTCCATAGTAATGCTTCAAACATTGCCCATTCACCTTGAATGCTTGGCCTGGATCATTTTCAAAAATCTCCACCGCTCCATTTGGAAACACAGTTTTGACAACAAACGGCCCTGGCCATCTTGACTTCAAATTTCCAGGAAAAAGACGGAGACGAGAGTTGAACAAAAGAACTTGTTGCCCTGGTAAAAATAATTTTGAGCACTAGACCCCTATCGTGCCACCTCTTGACTTTTTCCTTATATATTTTGTTATTCTCATATGCTTGAAGTTAAAACTCATTGAGTTCATTCAATTGAAGCATCCTTTTCTTACCAGCTGCATCCATATCAAGGTTCAACTTATTCAACACCCAATACGCTTTGTGCTCTAGCTCCACAGGAAAATGAAATCTCTTACCATAAACCAATTGATACGGTGACATGCCTAGCGGAGTCTTGAATGTTGTTCGATACGCCCATACAACTTCATCCAGCTTCAAAGACCAATCCTTCCTTGATGGACATACAACTTTCTCTAGAATACGCTTGATCTCTCTATTATATACCTCATCTTGACCATTAATCTAATGATGGTAGGCTAGCAATGCGATGATTCACATTATATCTTTACATCATAGAAGTGAACTTGCGATTGCAGAAATGCGATCCCTCGACACTGATTATGACTCTTGGAGCCCCAAATCTTGTGAATATCTGCTTGTAAAGAAAATTAAGCACTACCTTTGCATGATTTATCGGAAAAGCCTTGACTTCCACCCATTTCGAGACATTATAACTACCAACAAGATATACTGATTATTACAAGATGAGATAAATGGCCCCATGAATGCAATTCCCCAAACATCGAAGACCTCAACCTCGAGAAGCACATTAAAAGGCATCTCATCCCTCTTGGACATATTACCCACACGCTGGCAGCGATCACATCAAAACGAACCGATGCGCATCCTTAAACAATATAGGCCAGAAGAATCCCGCTTGAAGGATACGAGCTGTTGTCTTCTCTCCACCATAGTGGCCTCCATAAACATTTGAATGACAGTCTCATATGATACCCTCCATTTTATTATACAGAATACATCTCTTGATGATTTGGTCAGCTCCTTACCGAAACAAAAATGGCTCATCCCAATTAGGTGCAGTTATGACAGGTGCCGTAATTAGACTCTTCTTTAAGCTCTCAAAAACAGCTAGACACTCGTCATTAAACTTGAAAGGGACATCATTTTCAAGAAGATTGCACAACGATTTAGAGATTTTAGAGAAGTCCTTGATGAAACGCCGATAGAAACACGCATGACCAAAAAAGTTACTGACTCCCTTAACTGAAATTGGTGGGGGAAGATTTTCAATGACCCCCAACTTGGCTTTGTCCACCTCAAGACCTGTACAAGATACCTTGTGCCCAAGAATGATGCCCTGTTGCACCATAAAGTGATATTTCTCCCACTTAAGAACCAGATTGGTCTCAACACACCTTTTATGAATGGAGCCAAGATTTTGCAAGCACTCATCAGAAGAATCACCAAACATAGAGAAATTGTCCATGAACACCTCCACATTCTGACCAATCATGTCAGAGAAAATGGCCATCATGCATCTCTAAAACGTAGCAGGTGCAACACACAACCCAAAAGAAACTCTTCTGAAGGCAAAAGTACCAAACGGACAATTGAAGTTAGTCTTTTCCTGATCTTCTGGAGCGATGCAAATCTGATTATAACCCGAATAGCCATCCAGAAGATAATAGTATTCATGCCCAGTCAACCTGTCAAGCATCTGATCAATGAAAGGAAGAGGGAAATAATCCTTCCTCGTGGCCTTCTTCAGCTTTCTATAATCCATGCAAACTCTCCACCCCGTGACTGCTCGAGTAGGAATAAGCTCATTTTTTCATTAGCAACCATGGTGATACCTCCTTTCTTGGGCACACACTGAAATGGGCTTACCCAAAAACTGTCAGAAATAGGATGGATGATCCCTGCATCTAGCCACTTGAGAATTTTCTTCTTCATAACCTCCTTCATGATCAGATTTAGCCTTCTCTGTTGCTCAACAGTCGGCTTGTTCCTTCCTCCAGCAGAATTTTATGCATATAATAAGAAAGGATCATCCCTTGATATCTGCTATAGTCCATCCAATTGCCGATTTGAACTCTCTCAGCATTCTCAAGAGCTTTTCTTCATCACCACCTGAAAGGTCAGATGCAATAATAATAGGAAAAGCAGATGCATCACCTAAAAATGCATACCACAAGTGTTCAGGAAAAGGTTTAAGCTCGAGTGTAGGAGCTTCCTCAATAGATGGCTTGAGGCACTTTGGAGAATTTTTCAGCTCTTCCAATCCAAGAGATTCAAAAGGAATATCCAGCCTTCGCTTCCAAGGAGAAGCATTCAATTACTACAACTGCTCATCACCTTCATCATCTTCACTATCTGAATTCCCCAACAAGGCCTTCTCTAAGGCATCAGAGCTTAGCATTTGGTCAAGTTCTGAAGTTACCACAGAATTGACCAATTCCACCTTTAAGAACTCCTCATTATCAGTAGGGAATTTCATGGCATTGAATACGTTAAAAGTCACATCCTGATCCAGTACTCACATAGTGAGCTCACCCTTCTACATATCTATCAAGGTTTGGGAAGTAGCCAAGAATGGTCTTCCCAATATTATGGGAACCTTCTTATCCTCCTCAAAATCAAGAATTACAAAGTCACCAGGAAAGATGAGTTTGTCCACCTTGACCAAGACATCCTCCACAATGCCTCGTAGATATGTAACAGAACGATCAACCAACTGCAAGGACATATAAGTAGGCTTTGGATCTGGTAAGTCCAACTTCTTGAAGATAGACAAAGGAATCAAATTGATGCTAGCCCACACGTCACATAAACATTTGTCGAATGACACTTTTTCGATGGTGCAAGGAATAGTAAAGCTTTCAGGATCTTTAAGCTTCGGAGGCAACTTCTGTTGTAGCATAACACTGCATTCCTCTATAAGAGCAACGGTATCTTAGTCATCAAGCTTAAACTTCGCATAGCTAGGCATTTGTTCAAGAGCTTTAGCGAAAGGTATGTTGATATGAAGTTTCTTGAAAACTTCCAAGAACTTATCAAATTGCTTAGCCAACTTTTGCTTTTGCAACCTCTTAGGAAAAGGAGGTGGAGAATAGACATGTTTTTCCCCTGTATTACCCTCAGGAGGAGTATTGACAATAGTTGTCTTCCTTGGTTCCACTTCTGCTTCCTTCTGCACATCTTCTTCAGCCACAACCTTATTTTATGGAACTTGAGCTTTTTCCTAGCTTGCAACCTTCCCAGACCTCAATATAATTGCCTTAACCTGCTCTTTTGCTTCGTTCTTTCCTAGCACTTCAGTGTCACTAGGGAGTCTACCAGGTTGTCGATTCAGCAAGGCATTGGCAATCTGCCTAATTTGATTATCCAAGGTCTTGATAGAAACCACTTGGCTCTTGCACATGAGCCTCAACTCCTCCAATTCATATTTTTCATTAGATTGTTGAAGTTGGAGTTTTTGGCTTGGTGCGTATTGCAGATTCTGAAAACCAGGAGGGTTGTATTGCTTTGCTGCATACTGCTGATAAGGCTGTTGCACCGCATTCTGAGTATTGCTCCAGCTGAAGTTAGGATGATTGCGATTGTTGGGATGATAGGTGGCTGGAACTGGTTGCTACAACCTCTAAAAGTTGCTCACGAACTGAGCTGGTTCACTAGAAATAACACATTGCTCTGTCTCATGGGCACCAACACAAAGCTCAAGACATGAGTGATCTGATTAACTCCATAATTATCCAAAGAATCCACCTTCATTGTCAAAGATTTAAGCTGAACAGCTATAGCAGTAGCTACATATACCTCCAGAATTCCTGCTACCTTGCCTTAAGTTAGTCTCTGAGAAGGGTTCTGGTATTCGTTAGCAGCCATCAGTTCAATCAAATCATAAGCTTCATCGTAGCTCTTAGCCCATAAGGCTCCACTTGATGCTGCATCAAGCATGGGTCTAGCAAGTCGCACCCAATCCATTATAAAAGCAGTTAATGATCATCCAGTCAGGCATCCCATGATGAGAACACTTTCTAAGAATCTCCTAATAACGATCCCAAGCTTCACACAAAGATTCTCCCGATTACTGTGCAAATTGAGTAAGAACATTCCTGATTGCAGCTGTCTTCGGCATAGGGAAAAATTTAGTAAGAAACTTTTGAGCAAGATCTTCCCATTTGGTGATAGAGCCTGGTGGAAGAGAATGCAACCAACACTTAGCTTTATCCCTCAGAGAGAATGGGAAAAGCCTTTGCTTTATAGCATCTTCAGATACATTATTGAATTTGAAAGTATCGCAGATCTCGATGAAATCTATAATATGCATATTGGGATCTTCTGTCGGAGAACCACCAAACTGGACTGAGTTCTGTACCATCTGAATCGTGCTAGCCTTGATTTCAAAAGTTTTAACCGAGATGGCTGGTCTAACAATGTTAGACTGAATATAATTGATCTTTGGTTGAGAGTAATCCATGAAAGCCTTCGTATTCAATTTTGGTTCACCCATTGCAACAAGAACTTATTCTTCAACTTTCTCCTCCTCTAAAAGAACATCTTCCTCTACTAAAACTTCTTCCTACGCTTTATCCAGTGTTCTCTTTCAAGATCGAGAACGCGTTAGCATAAACGCTCTCTAGAGTACCTGAAAAAACAACAAGTAAACAAGCAAGTAAAATATCCGAGTCAGTGAAATTTAACGACCACTGATGTCAAGAACATAAACTAAAAATTAACACCTAATCCCCAGAAGCGGCGCCAAAAACTTGTTAGGACGAAAACACGTGCTACACGTGGAATCCATAAGTAAATCTGCTAGAACCCCACGATAACGATTAGTTCATAACCGAACTCATCATCACCGTGGGTTTCGATGAAAGCATGATATAATAAACTAAGTCTTTATAAAACTGAATAATAATCAAAGTACGTAATCAAGAGTAATAGGTTCAACAAACAAGAAAACCAGCATCCAAGATTACAACTTAAACAAAGATTCACAAGAATAAACTAGATCCTCTTCGCTTTTGTTGTATTTGTGCTCCTATGTCTTCTCTCCGTCTTCTCCTTAAGCTCCATTATGAAAAACGTCTTTTAGATGTCTTTATATAGCAGCCCAATCAATCCAGAATCCCATAAAATCACTCTTCTACTTGCAAAATGATTCTCAGAATTCGAAATGGCACGGCCGCGTGCTCTCCCAGCGCGGGCACGCTGTATCGCTGTTGTTCTGGCATGGCCGCGTGCTATCACAGCGCAGGCGCTCTGACCTTCTGGAAAAAATTCTGATCTTTGTTTTCTTTGCTGGTTTTTGATGGCGATCAACACACGAACATCCAAGGCACCTTCCTGACACCAATTTAGCATCAAAATAATGCTAAACCTCACCCTTCCTCCAACTCTGCCTGAAATGCAAAAACACTACAAAACACCTTAAAAACATAAATAACTTGAGTACAAAACACCAATTCAAGCCTTTATAGGACATTCTAAGTGGATATAAATGCCACTTAAAAATTATACATTTCTTATATGTTATATAAATTAATATTTAAAGTCATGTGTTACATATGCATTTTATAGTGGGAAATAGGTCTCCTGTTCAACCATTATCAAATAAGACAAATGTATTGCATGATTCCCCCCACACAAACCATCCAACTTTGTTGTTGATGTTTCATCTAATAGAACCAGCCGGTCTTCCTTCACAGGTATGTGGAATTTCTTTACCAATGTTCCATGCAGATGTTCACTTTATGTACCAATGTTCCGTTCAGATGTATGATGTTATGTACAATTATTTTGTCTGTGATATATATTACGTGTTAGATTTGAAACTTATGAGCAGAATTATGGGATTTAAACCTGTTGGTGGATCAAATAACAGCCTTGCAGTGTATAAATTTCACCTATTGCGGGGATTATACTTAAAGAAAATAACACTCCAACTGCCAAGAACATGGAACAACCTGCTACATTGTCAGATATTACCAATACGGCGTGTAAGTTATATTATAACTTGATACTGAAATTACGAAGTTTGTATGTTCTGTTGCCTTTACTATATGTTTAAAATTACATTGTGTTATTGGTTGCAGCCGTGAAATGTAGAATACGTGGTCGCAATATTGAGAAGATTTTTACACACCCCAAATATATGTTATCTTTTAATAAATCTAGTTTTAATAAGTTTTTATGATTTCCTATTACACTATTGCCCCTAATCAGTTTCTTCCAGTACTAGAAATGTATATTAATAACTCTGTATATTGTTTTATTTTGTTCAACAATCATCTATTTGGGGGATTACAGGTGTATAAAATAACAGTGTAGCAGCGAAGAACAAAAACAATCTTCTACGCCTTCAAATATGAACAATACCGTGTGTGCGTTACCTATTAACTTAATTCTCAAATTTGTAAGATTTTATGTTTTTATGTGAAAATAATTAATTCCATTGTTGTATTTTGTTGTAGTTAAGAATTGTAGAGTACGTGGTCCTAATATTGAGAAGATGTATACAAATCCCATGCGTACATTTTTTTCAGTATGTTGTTTTGTAATTTTTTTTAAAACTTTATAGAATGTAATTGATTAATCCCACTTTCTTCAACAAATGAGATGTATACTCAATTATTTATTTACTCTGTAGCTCTGAAATATAAAGGACTTGGTATGCCCTCTGTAAATAGCGGTGACACATCTTCAAACTCTAATCCCATCTTCGAACACGGGTGAATGAGTCAACCTGCGACATCTCCTTTACGTAGAAGTGGTCATAATACCCATGAACCCAAGTTAAGAAAGATTAAAGGAAAGGATATATGTCAAGCATCTCCTGAGAAGAGGAATTTGATTTCAGATTTTGAAAATGTGGTGGAAATTGACAATTCAGAGTCAGGTGATTCAGATGTTGGAATTGATGATATGTACCATGATGACCTGGATGGTGTAATATTGAATCAGAATTTGTGGCGTGGATATATGGATTTTGTCCCTCCACCAAAGTTGTACAATATGTGGAACGAAGAGCATAATAATAAATCATATCTGCGTAAAGAGCCCAAATTTTCTCTGTGCTGTCAAAATGGTCAAATATATTTTCCAATAGAAAGACTGCCACCAGAACCACTTGCTTCTTTGTTACTTGGTGGTGAAAAAACAAGGCATTTTAAACAGTACATAAGAGTGTACAACTACATGTTCCAATTCACTTCCACCGGCGGTAAGATTGCTAACTCAATAAATAGAGGTAGCTCTCCATATTGTTTTCCCTTACAAGGTCAAAACTATCATTTGGTTGGAAGGTTAGTACCGCTAGATGGATCTTACTCCAAATTTTTCCAGCTCTACATATACGACACGTAGAATGAGGTTGAGAATAGAATCAATGCAATGGGGGGTGCTTATGACAATATTGATCCAGATATTATAGAGGAACGTTTAAGTATGTTAGACAAGAACAATGAGTTAGTCAAAGCTTTTCGCATTGCTAGAAATCGATTTGAAAATGAAGATCTGGATGAGTTTAAGTTAGTCCCCATATCATATCAATCTTCTAGCGGGAGACCAAACCATATTACCTCATCTAATGAAGTTGTTGATTTCATTGTTAATGATGATACGGGTACCGGTGGTTTTAGAGACACAATTGTAAATTCCAAATAAGAAGGATTGAAGAGGATATATGGAACAAATCCATATTTTATGCGGTTACAATATCCACTACTATTTCCTTGGGGAACCGAGGGGTATCATAATCATCTGATAAGCAATAAATACTCTGAAATAGAGAATTTAGATGATGAAGACCTTGATCCTGACTCGACACAAAGGTGACATGTTTCACTAAGAGAGTATTATTGTTACAAGATTATGATACGCACTTTTGAAGGTATTTATTAGATGAAAGCTATGTGATTAAAATATAAATTGTGTAATGAATTAGTGTATAATTTTCACCATCGTGTCATTAATTTCAGGTTTACCACCACACCTTGCCGGATGTTTGTGGCAACCGTACGTTATGGATCAATTTGCTTCCATTGAACAATATAGATTAGACTGGGTTTCAACGCATACCATCCGTGCTGATTTTATAATTCTGTACATGATGCTCTCAGTAAAGGAGACCATGATCCATTGCATGTTGGAAAAGCTGTTATATTTCCTGCTTCATTCATTGGATCTCAGCGATACATGTCTCAATACTTTAAGGACTCCTTGGAGATATGTTGTGTAATTGGTCATCCATCCTTATTTTTCACCATGACATGCAACTCAAAGTGGCAAGAGATACAAGAAATGCTTAAATTGTTGCCCAATGTCGATGCATCGGATAATGTTTCCCGCGTATTTAAGTTGAAGCTTGATTAGCTATTAGATTTGATTAAAAAGAAGAACTACTTTGAAAAATGTATAGGAGGTAATTTTTTTACTGGACACTAACAATTTTACATTAAATTTTTAATTACATAGCTACACATGCATAAATTTAATGACATATTTTTTCCTTACTTATGTTGCACAATTATGCATGTAATTGAATTTCATAAGCGTGGTTTGCCTCACGTGCATATGCTAATCTCGTTGAGCCCCGAAAGCAGATCTAATTCTATTAAAAAGGTTGACCAGTTGGTTTCTGCTGAAATACCAGATGAGAATTCTGATCCAATAGCATATGAAGCTGTTAAAAACTACATGATGCATGGACCCTGTGGTAAAGACTTATACACATCTCCATGTATGGTGAAAGGAAAATGCATGCATCATTTCCCAAAGAGGTGTGAATAAATAGAATGATACATATGTTCCGTAATATTAATATTTTATTATTAATTTCGATGCATGTATATTTGTTTTGCAGATTTAATGGTAATACCTATTTTGAAGATTGTGGTTTTCCTATTTATCAGAGGCGTAACACTGGCAGAGTTATCAACAAAAACGGGATCAAACTTGACAATCAATATGTAGTGCCATACAATCGAGATCTTATATTGTGTTTTCAGTGTCATATAAATTTGGAAATTTGCAACAGTTCAAGATCGTTGAAATATCTCTTCAAGTACTGTTTGAAGGGTCATGACACTGCAACAATGTCGTTGAAGAAGAAAAGTAACAAATCAGGGAATGAACAAACTGAAAGATCTGTGAAGAATTTGAATGAGGTCAAGAATTTTCTTGATGATAGATATGTTTGTGCATCTGAGGCATCCTGGAGGATTTTTGGGTTTGACATTCACCATCATTCCCCAAGTGTTGATCGCTTACCAATACATTTGCCCGGTCAGAAGTACTTGAACTTTTAGATTTCTACAGAATTGAAGAATGTGTGTAATAACGTGACTTCCAAACAAAGTAAACTGGAGGCTTGGTTTGTAGCTAATAGTAAATTTCCACAAGTTTAAAATTTTACGTATTCTGACTTTCCTACCCATTTCACATGGATCAAGAAAACTGCTACATGGAAGCTTAGACAAAGAGGTGATGTGGTTGGGAGGTTAGCAGAGGTTCATGCAACAACTGCTAAATTATTGTATCTTCGAATGCTGTTACTTAGATGTAAAGGTGCTTTATCTTTCACTCAGCTATGAACTATTGATGGAACTACATATGATACATTTAAGGAAGCATGAGGTGCTCTTGGTCTGTTAAATAATGGCAAGCAGTGACATGATGCTTTGGAAGAAAATGCATTCTCAGCTATGCCAACCCAAATTCGTGCTATGTTTGTTAACATCCTAGTGTACTGTTCTGTGTCTGATCCGCTTGCGCTATGGGAAAAACACTGGCCAGCATTGTTAGACAATGTTCTATATATGAGGCGCAAGATTTCAGATAACATTCATTTAACAATATTTGAGTATGAAATCCAGTATGCTTTAGTAGGTGTGTGATTATTATTAAATAACTGATACTTTCGTTAGTTTGTAATATTACTTTTATTATTGTTAATCAGATGCCGAACCATTTACCATTGTTTATTTTATGCAGAGATTAAAAAGTTGTTAAATGATGTTGGGAAGTCCTTAAGATATTTTCATATGATGCCATTTCCCGACGATCGATTTTTTCACACATTTGTCTATCGTCTCATTGTTGAGGAAACTAGTTACAATTAAGAAGAAATGAGACATAATCACGAAAAAGCTCATAAAAATCTGAACTCAAGGCAACTGGATGTATATAATGAAGTTGTGGATAATGTAAAAAAAATAAAGGTGAAATGTTTTTTGTTTATGGGAGTGGTGGATGTGGTAAAACATTTCTTTGGCAAACTAATTGTTCACGTTTTCGGTCAGAAGGAAAGATTGTTCTTCCTGTTGCTGGCTCTGGAATTGCTGCCACACTTCTTCCAGGTGGACGAACAACTCATTTTAGGTTTAAAATACCGCTGAAATTAGATCAAAGCTCTATTTATGCAATAAAACATGGTATAGACATTGCAGAGTTGATGCAATACACAAGTCTTATAATATGGGATGAAGCTCCAATGCAGCATCACTATGCATTTGAAGCCATAGACAGAAGCTTGCGAGATATTGCCTTTGATATAGAATGATGAAAAAGACCCTTTGGTGGTATTATAGTTATTTTAGGTGGCAATTTTCGACAGATATTACCTGTTTTGCCTAAGGCTGGAAGGGCTAAAATAGTGAATGCATCATTTAACAAATCTCGACTTTGGAAATCTTGCAAGGTCATTATTCTCAGTCAAAACATGAGATTACATTCAGGTAGTTCTGATGCCAGAAATAAAGTAATAACCGACTTTAGTAAATGGCAACTTGAGATTGGAGAAAGAAAAGTTGAATGTATTGATACTCATCCTGCATATGTTGAAACTGAGTTTGTAGTTCTTGATGACTATGTTTGTCAAGAGTCCCTTGAAAAGTCCCATAAATACCTTAATTGGCATTATATATACAGATTTTCGGAATAATATGGATTCACGAGAGTATCTGAGATTGAGATCTATTTTGACTCCAACAGATGTCATAGTTGATGACATCAATGCGCAGATTCTTGAAAGAGTTCCGGGTAATGTGCATAGTTATCTCAGCCAAGATTCAATTGAAGACAGTGGAGTTGAAGATAATGACTTTGATGCGTCCTTTCCAGTTGAGTATCTGAACTCCATTAATATGCCATATTTTCCTAAACATGAGTTGAAAGTAAATGTTGGAGCTGTTATTATGTTGATGAGAAATTTAAATCAGATTATGGGTCTATGCAATAGTACAAGGATGATAGTTACTGGATGCAAAAAATAGTATAGTTAGTCAAATTCTCTATGGATCTCAAGTTGGTATGAAACATCTAATTCCAAGAATTGATATGGTCCCAACGGACATTAATTGACCATTTGAATTTAAAAGAACACAATTTCCTCTCCAAATATATTTTTCCATGACTGTGAACAAGAGTCGAGGACAACCATTGGGTCTATGCAATGGTACAAGGATGATAGTTACTAGATGCAAAAAAAAGTATAGAATGTCAAATTCTATGTGGATCTCAAGTTGGTACGAAACATCTAATTCCAAGAATCGATATGGTCCTAACATACATGAATTGGCCATTTGAATTTAAAAGAACACAATTTCCTCTCCAAATATGTTTTTCCATGACTGTGAACAAGAGCTAAGGACAATCATTGGACACATTTGGATTGTATCTTCCTCGGCCCATTTTCTCTCATGGTCAATTATACGTTGCAATATCCCATGTTACATCTCTAGAAGGACTACATATTCTTATTAATGACGATAATGGGAAAAACACAAATATTATATGAAATGTTATGTTTGAAAAAGTTTTCTACAACCTTTCAAGATTGTGATCATATTTGTTTTCACTAACTTATTGTAATTGTTTGACCATGAATATTTTGTACTTGAATTCCTTATTTCATGGTTTGCAATTTGTTTGACAGTTAAATGTTTTTTATTATAATTTTATAACATGGAGTTCTGTTTGGAAAAAATATTTATAGTATAAAAAAGAATAAAAAAAGAACGGTATTTAAATAATAAGGCTGTATAATTAGTTCCCACGGATCCATATAACTAACTTGATGTCGAACCAATCACATTGATCCTCATCGTATCAAGTAATAATCCATCAAATCAAAGGATATGTCTATGATTCATTTAAAGGCTGATTGGATTATCCCTTCACAGGCCTTATATCACGTATTAAAAGGGAAAGATCAATTCTGCAATATAGGTGTGTTGTTCACTTCATTCTACAACATGTCATCAATTATCATTCCCGTTAATGTAGGATAATGTACTACAAAAAGACTATCACGTCGGTGTGATATTTTAAGTTCAGTACCTCCATTAAGAATAGAACATGTAAGCTCTCTCATGAGTCATGAGTTTCAAATTCTAATAATATATCATCCTGTTTAATTTAAATTACAATTTGTTTTTACAGAATCTTATAG